>NC_142254.1:9660000-9890000 GCF_052056855.1 Sturnus vulgaris | reverse complement strand
CACAGCTCACCAACCCACCAGTATCAGCATCATCTTCACCAGCTTTTGCAATAAGCAGTTTATTAAGTCCTGCATCTAATCCACTTCTACCTCAGCCCACCCCTAGTAACTCTGTTTTCTCCAGTCCCTTGTCCAATATTGGAACACCTGCAGAGGATTTAAACTCCTTGACTGCCTTGGCACAGCAAAGAAAAAGCAAGCCACCAAATGTAACTGCATTTGAAGCAAAAAGTAATTCAGATGAGGCATTCTTTAAGCACAAATGCAGGTTCTGTGCTAAAGTGTTTGGGAGTGACAGTGCCTTGCAGATTCATTTGCGTTCTCACACTGGCGAGAGGCCATTTAAATGCAACATATGTGGAAACAGGTTCTCCACAAAGGGAAACTTAAAAGTCCACTTTCAGCGTCACAAAGAAAAATACCCTCATATTCAAATGAATCCATACCCAGTGCCAGAGCACTTGGACAATATTCCTACAAGCACGGGTATTCCTTATGGGATGTCTATACCACCAGAGAAACCTGTCACGAGCTGGCTGGACAGCAAGCCAGTCCTCTCCACCCTAACAACTTCTGTTGGCCTGCCACTCCCACCAACAATTCCAAGCTTGACCCCATTCATCAAAACTGAGGAGCCTCAGCCGATTCCCATTAGCCATCCTTCTGCTAGCCCTCCCTGCTCTGTCAAGAGTGACTCGGGAACAGCTGATCCCACATCAAAAATTTCCAATGGACTTTCCGAAGAGGTAGAGGCTGGTGTGTTGCCTACCTCAAACAGCAAAACGGAAGAAAACCCTCAAAACACAAGCACCATCACTAACATGAGCAGCTCCGTGAGCTCCCCCGCAGCAGACTCGGGCTCCAGCAGTGTCGCCACATTTACAAATCCACTGATGCCTCTTATGTCAGAGCAGTTTAAGGCAAAGTTTCCATTTGGAGGACTATTGGATTCAACGCCAGCATCTGAAACGTCAAAATTGCAGCAACTTGTAGAAAACATTGACAAAAAGGCAACTGATCCTAATGAGTGCATCATTTGCCATCGAGTTCTCAGTTGCCAGAGCGCACTGAAAATGCATTATCGCACCCATACTGGAGAGAGGCCATTCAAATGTAAAATCTGTGGTCGTGCTTTCACTACTAAGGGCAACTTAAAGACTCACTACAGTGTCCATCGTGCCATGCCCCCACTGAGAGTGCAACATTCTTGCCCGATCTGCCAGAAAAAATTCACCAATGCTGTTGTGCTACAGCAGCATATCCGAATGCACATGGGAGGGCAGATCCCCAACACCCCAGTGACAGAAAACTATCCTGAGTCAATGGAATCAGATACGGGATCTTTTGATGATAAGAATTTTGATGATATAGACAACTTCTCAGATGAGAATATGGAAGACTGTCCCGACAGCAGCGTGCCAGATACACCTAAATCTGTGGATGCATCACAAGACAGCTTGTCTTCTTCCCCTCTGCCCCTGGAAATGTCAAGTATTGCTGCTTTGGAAAATCAGATGAAGATGATCAATGCTGGCCTTGCTGAACAACTTCAGGCAAGCCTAAAGTCAGTAGAAAATGGGTCAGTGGAAGGGGATGTTTTAACTAACGATTCGTCGTCGGTCGGTGGTGATATGGAAAGCCAAAGTGCTGGAAGCCCTGCTGTCTCAGAGTCTACCTCTTCCATGCAGGCCTTGTCTCCATCCAACAGCACTAATGATTACCACAAGTCACCAAGTATTGAAGAGAAACCATTAAGAGCTTTACCAAGCGAGTTTGCCAACGGTTTGTCTCCAACCCCTGCTAACAGTGGTGCTTTGGACTTGACGTCTAGTAACACTGATAAAATGATTAAAGAAGAGTCCCTGAGTATGCTCTTTCCTTTCAGAGATAGAGGTAAATTTAAAAACACTGCGTGTGACATTTGTGGCAAAACATTTGCTTGTCAGAGTGCCTTGGACATTCATTACAGAAGTCATACCAAAGAGAGACCATTTATTTGCACAGTTTGCAATCGTGGCTTTTCCACAAAGGGTAATTTGAAGCAGCATATGTTGACACATCAAATGCGAGATCTACCATCACAGCTTTTTGAGCCCAACTCCAGTATCGGCCCCAATCAGAACTCTTCAGTGATGCCCACTAATACACTGTCATCGCTCATAAAGACCGAGGTTAACGGCTTGGTGCACAGCTCTCCTCAGGACAGCAAAGAAGCATCCTCTGGTCTAGTTGCTTCGGGACCACTGTCCTCTGCCACATCCCCTGTGCTGCTCCCTGCTCTCCCCAGAAGAACTCCAAAACAGCACTACTGCAACACGTGTGGGAAAACGTTTTCTTCTTCCAGTGCTCTGCAGATCCATGAAAGAACGCACACTGGTGAGAAACCTTTTGCCTGCACTATATGTGGAAGAGCATTCACAACAAAAGGCAATCTGAAGGTACTTTTTCCTCTTACTGTTCTTCAGTTTCATTTACTCCTTGCTGGGGGTTTTTGATTTTTGACACCTGTTAATGTTACAACAGTGTTTGTGGTGTGGCTGTGTTTAGTCAGCTCTGGTAGACCTCGATGGTCTCTTGTTGAGTGCTCGTGTTGGCAGCAGGTCTGAGGCATGTGCTGTTTTGACTTAATTAAAATTCATCTACCAGAAAAGCCTGTCTCTGCAGAGTGTGAAACAGAACAGCCAAATGATGGTAAGGAGTATTAATTAACAGAAATGCATTTTGTAACTCACACACCTCTTCAAGCAGTGAAAGGCTCTTGAATGTGATGTTTTTCATAACTATCATGTAAGATGAGTGTTTAAAAAAACTATTAACATAATTCTGGAAATAATGGGCATTACTTTAATTGATTATATAACTAACATTTCCTACTGATATGTGTTTGAAAAAGCAAATATACTTAAGTTTTAGAACACCAGTTGAGCACTTTACTGTGTACATTTTTCTGTTGACAGAGTATTTCTCTAGAGGTTGCTGCCAGTAATGTGAGATGAATAATTACTTTCAGGCCATTCTGTCTATACACGAGGCTCTCCGATGAGCAATCAGTAAAGGATACTTTCTGCCTGTCTGAAAAGGACATTTATAGGGTAAAGGGTGTCAAATACAATACTTGCCATTGCAATGAAAGTGGACATAGCAATTCTAGACCTGAAAGCAGCTATCTGCAATTGACAGAATAATGCAAAGTCATTATAAACTAAATACATGTAATAAAAAAGAGTAAGAAGTAATGCATTATTCGGCAGGAGAACGGGTTATGCTGGGTAATGGTGATGGGCTAACCCAGAAGCAGTGTGTATTATTGCAGATGGGAAATGGAGTCCTGTATCCTCTGTCTTTAATGCTATTCATTATGTAACAAGACTGGACACGTTCATGGACTCCTGCCTTCTCTGTGATCAAAATAAGTTTGAAAATCCTGTCAACCTCTATTTTTTGTTTGTTTGTTTCTTCCCTTCTTTCTTTCCAGGTTCACATGGGCACTCACATGTGGAACAGTACTCCTGCAAGACGAGGCAGACGACTTTCTGTAGATGGCCCCATGACATTTCTAGGAGGCAATCCTGTAAAGTTCCCAGAAATGTTTCAGAAGGATTTGGCTGTACGGTCAGGGAACGGAGACCCATCCAGCTTCTGGAACCAGTATGCAGCTGCACTCTCCAATGGCTTGGCCATGAAGACCAACGAGATCTCCGTCATCCAGAATGGGGGCATCCCTCCAGCACCGGGGGGCCTGGGCAATGGTGGCAGCTCTCCCATCAGTGGCTTAACAGGAAGCCTGGAGAAGCTCCAGAATTCAGAACCCAATGCACCTCTAGCTGGTCTGGAGAAAATGGCAAGCAATGAAAATGGGACTAACTTCCGTTTTACGCGTTTCGTGGAAGACAACAAAGAAATTGTAACAAATTAGGAAAAAAACTCCGTAAATAACATTCCTGCAAATAGTGCAACCTAGGGTTGCTTTTTTCAAGCTGCAGGCTACAACAATTGCAAAGACTTTGTTTTGTACCATGTTCTACTTCTAGAGTTCTAAGAGTGCTTATTTATTAGTGATATAACCTTGCTTTGCAAACAAATGCAAGCATTAACTTTGGTCTCCCGTATTTTGAACTAAATACTAATCGACTAGAGTGCTGTAAACTTGCTGTAACATTTATGGCAGTTGCAAGTCTGTTCTGCTAGGTGATCTTATTCTGGCATTAACTTATTTTCTATATCCAGTTTAACACGAACTCTGGTATTGATGCGATGCCTCAGTGATGCATTAGATCTCTAATAAAAATCTGTATATAAATGTACACTTTGATCCTGCTGGAAACTTTATCAGCAAACACATTGTCTAATTTTTCCAGACAGAATTAAGAAAAGGACTGAGAGAATATAGACTGAACAGTGTGGGTCCTTTACACAGCTCAGTTTTTGATTTTTATTATAAAATTAAAACTGCTTTAATTTTTGTAGGTTTAACATTTTCCGTTTTGAACTGTTATTTGTATTGTGCTTTTTACTTGAGTCGTCTTAAATGTTAATACATTTCTGTACAGTAATAAGCACGCGGATTATTAGAGAAGATACTGAAGTGTTGTTTTGGTAGTTGAAACTGAGACGTAACATTTTGCCTTGTAGGTATATTCATTATAGAAAATGTGCTGGACTTTCACAATGCTGCTAAGTATGGCATCTTGAACAACTTCCGTGGACAACTGTAGATGCTCCTGTATATACAATAAGACATCACTTTCATTAAAATGTACATATGTTCCTTACAAGACCAAGCCCTACTCCTTGACCAAGGGAACAAGTATAGTGTTTGTTTATTTTGTATTAGGCATTGGGGGGGACAGGGGGAACCTTGGACTGTTACATGCACTTTCTCGGAAAGTTGAAAGGAAAAGAGGTCCAGTTTCTTTAACATTTAATACTTACTAACAGCAGAGATACTGTAATTTTACTCGAGTAATCAAATACATTTTTGCAACAGATAAAAAATTCGCTGTCTCTGTGTTTTTAAAGTGTACCTGTATTTAGTAATCACTTTGTATTATTTAGCCTTTCCCTTGGTTAACATTAACTGTCCAGGTTGTATGTGCGTGTTTATATCTGTAAGTATGGGTATACATATATGTATTGCATATTAATTGCTAGTATATTTTTCATACCCCCTAATAGTGAGAAATTTCTCCTTAACTATCCAACTCCTCCTTCTCATAAAATTGTAGATATTTTGGCATTTTTAATTTGTTTATAAAAAAAAATGCTGCTAGCAAAGACCTTATTGAGCCTAGGTAAGTTTCCTTTGAAGGAAATAATTTATTACGTTTAAGGCTTGATTTGGTTCAAATGCTTTATATTTGATATTAATTTTATTTTACGAGATTGTATGTTTGTGGCATGCTTACGCTGCTATACCTGTGTTAAGATGTCCACTTGCAAGCCTCCATATACTATGTGGGGTTTATAACTTGATTGTAAAAAAACATACCAAACAAAACTTAATTGCTTTGGTCTTGCACATGATTTGGCTTCCCTTAAACACCTGCCATGATCATTAACCTCAATGCGAGTTTGTCACACATAATTCAGTCCAATATTTTCACCCTGTAGAGTTTCATCTCCTTACATTACTAATTATGAAAAATAAAGCAGATTGGCTGCCTTCAAATTATGCCTTCAAAACCAACAGGCATAGCCAATTTTGTGTCCATGTGACTATATATATATTTTTTTTTTTTTTTTAACAATTCCAAAATTCAGGTGTTTTGTGTTACAGGATTAATTTTCAGGATCACTGTGGGGGGAGTTGCCCACCTTTTAAAGTAAGAATCGATCACTTAGCTCCTCCCATAGCCCGAGTTGCAAATTGGGCATTAGAGAGGATTTACAACTGAAGAGGTGGGGTGAGAAATACTTTTCTTGAGGACTTTTCCCCTTCCTGTGATTAAGAATCGTGCGTAGTCTGGATACCTCTTGGACTTCATGTCTTTAGGACTTTTCCTGTTCGAATGTGATGATTCACTTGGTACATGATATGCATTTTTGTTAACATGTAAGTTGTACGCTAGAGCCAGCTGGCTTGTCAATGTGAATATTTAAGAATTTTAAGTCACCTTTTGGTCTCAGAAAAAGGTAAATTAAAAGGATTTTGATGATTTTATCAATGAAATACTAACTAACTCTGCTTTTAAACTGAGTCGAGATTTGTGCAACAGAAAAGTTGCCAGGGAAGGTTAGCAGCCCCCGCGCCTCGGGAGGGTTTCCTCTCCGCGGCTTGAGTTTCATTAGTGCCTTTAACTTCAGCCCTCGGAGCCCTTTCCCACGGGGAAGTGGAGTCTTTCGGTTCCGAGGGAAGCCGCGCCCAGGGCAGGCGGGCCCCGCACTCGCGAACCTTCCCGGGCACCCGGACGCTCCTGCCGCAGGGTAACGTACGCGCTTGGCATTATTCGGGGGTTAAAAAAAAAAAAAAAACAAAAAACAAAGACAAAACAAAACTAAAAAAAAGGAGCGATTTTCCTTCTCGTACCTTAGGGCCTTCCCCCGGCCCGCTCCGTGAGCGGACCCTGCGCCAAGCGCACCCCGGGCTCGGCTAGGGCGCCGCCGGCACCGAGGAGGGGCCGCTGCCCGAGGGGATGCGCCGCCCCAGCCCGGCCGCGCCCCGCCGGGGGTGACCGACCCTTTTGTCCCCCAGCCCTTCCCAAGCGTTTCCCTGCCTGCCGGCGGCTGCGGCCGGCGAGGCTCCCCGGACACCCTTCCTGCCCCGGAGCCCTGTGTGGGGTGGGTCCCGGTGACCGGGGCGCTGCCCCGCCGTGCTGCTGCTTCGCTCCGCGCTGCCCTCGCTGCCGTCGGCGGAGGCGGGTGCTGGCCGGAGGAGCGGCCCGGGCATCCATCCCTCTGTGCCGGGCTGAGAGAGAGTGCCCGGGCTGTGCCGGGCTCAGGGATGAATGCCCGGGCTGAGCCAGGGGTGCCAGGGCTGTGCTGGGCTGAGCCAGGGGTGCCAGGGTTGTGCCGCCCGCTGCGCGGAAGGTGCCGGGTCGTTGTCCCCGCACTGTGCAGGAACCATCCGTTCCCTTTCTCCTGCCAGCCCCGACCAGGGCTGGGGCCGGGCCGCTGCAGAGGCCGGGAATATCGTCCCTGAGCCCGCAGGGTGCGGGGCCAGAGGCGGCTCGGGACTCCCCGCCCCGTCAGGCGGAGCGCCCGGCGGCCTCCTGCGAGGGGAAGCGGAGAGGAAAGGAGGGGGTGTGGGGGGGAATAATTTGCTCTGGAAACGCGGAATTTTAAATTTCCCGTTACTCGACACCAGACCGTGGGGACCGGGGGAAGTTACCTCTCCCCAGAGCTGTCCTGGCAAGCGCACAAAGGTGCCCGCGTCGCCTCACAGCTGGGAGCCGCGCTACCTCGCTGCAATTACCCAGCGCAGCGTTTCCTATTCACAGACACTGAATTAATCCTTATTCAAGAATAGAATTTTTTTTTTTCTTTACGGTTTTGTTTTCGCGGCCTCATTTTTCTCATTAGCAACAAAGTTTTCTTTCCCCTTCACCCTTTTTTTACCCCCCCCCCCCCCCCCCCCCGTCTCGTCTCTCCCATCACAATTTTATCATCCATTAAAATAAGGCACAGTGGGGTGGGTTGGTATTCTCTTTTTCTTAAGCGCCAGCGATCGTTCAACGCAATCATTTAATCATGACGGGTAATTTTCTTCACCCAGAAACAGACGTGATTTATTTAAAAATTGGGCTAATGGCGTGCGAAACTTCCCGGCTTGGGAAGAGCCCGCGGCGGAGCGGCAGGACCGCGCTGGCCGGGACCCGGCGGAGCTGCCCCTGCCGCCGGGCAGCGCTGCCAGCGGCCGGCCCGGGAATCTGGGGCCGGCCCGGGAATCTGGGGCCGGCCCGGGAATCTGGGGCCGGCCCGGGAATCTGGGGCCGGCCCGGGAATCTGGGGCCGGCCCGGGAATCTGGGGCCGGCCCGGGAATCTGGGGCTTCCCCGGACGCCGGAGCAGGGCGAGGACGCGGAGCAGCCCGGCGGTGCTCGCCTCACCTCCAGGGGCAACCTGGGCAGATGGAGCGGGGCAGACGGAGAGAAGGGCTCGTCCAAAGGACCCGCGATCCCGGCGGAGTGGAGGCGGAATCCGGGCAGCACATGGGGAGGGCAGGAATGAGGTTTCCGAAATGGTCAGGCAGGCGTGAGAAGGGAGAGGAAGCAGCAAATTGCCCGGTTTATTTTGTGTGCTGTTGACAACCAAATCCTAAACCCTTTTCTCAGGGAAAAGTCTGTTGCATTTTAATGTTTCTTCTAGGCTGGGCTTTGGTTTGAGACTCGGGGACCGGTTGCCCTCCCAGTTGCAGCAAGCAGCAGATGCTTCAGTTTGTTCCTGCCTTGTGAAGAATATTTGCTGGCCATCAAAATGCAAGGGTTGCCGCTTGTCTTGACCATTTCTTTGGGGCATGCTCCCTGCATTTTAAAGTCACAATTTACCTGGTTGTGCCTTTGCAGGAGGCCAGTTTTACTTGGCAGCAGAAGGTGTGACTCTGTAGCAGGACAGGTCTTTTTTGCTGCCTCCTTGCCAGTGTTCCATAGCTCTGCAGGTTTGTTTCCCTGTCAGTGTTCAGTAGTTCTCCCACCTTTGTTCCTCGTTGGTTGGGGTTTATTTGTTTGTTTCTCCAATAAAAATAACTTTTAAAAATTTGGTTTCCTTCTCTCATGCATATGAGTTGACAGAACTTAAAATAATGTTTTGCAAGTAAGTGGGTACAGTTATTTATACAAACTGGAAGCAATATGTCTGTTGTCTGCCAAGCTGAAATGTAATGACTTAAAGATTTCACCTACAACACAGGCTGTTATATAAATATGTATCTCTAGACAAAACAGTGAGGAGTAGAGGCTTGGAAATATGAATCTCAATAGGAAAGAACAGGAATAATTGGAAAATATGGCACTTCAGCTGAGAACAGAGTTACTGACAGCTGTGTTTATGATTTTCTGATTTGATTTTTCTGGGTTTTACATCCAGGTTACAGTTAATGGTTACACTGAGCAAGTGCTTGTGTCACTTTGACAGTGGCCTAGGAGACTCCTGGAAGATGGTGAGTGCATGATGATTCCTTCCTGGGAAGATCTTGTTCCAGGGACATGGGATACCAGGATGCCCCGAGCCACACCCGGTGACAGAAATAATTTACAGGTAATGAGGTGTAAGAATGATGATGATTAAAATGATATTTCTGGTTTAAATCATGTTATTGTTTTGTCCTACCACAAGTCTCTTCAGTTTCCATTTTATTTTCTGTTTGAATTTAGACATGTATGTTTGAATCCACAAGCTAAATTTCTTAAGAGGCAGAATATTTCAACGATATGGGAAGGGGAGCAGAAGACTGAAAAAAGGAGAACAGGAAAGAGGAATTCTCTGTAGTGCTCAAGTCTGTCTAGCAGGAGGGGGTGAGGAACATGCTTGTGAGGGTTGCAGTCATTTTGTGCAGTGCTCTGTGTGGGGAGCAAGGCCAACATCTTGTAAGACTCAGAGCATGCAGTACACCTGTGAGAACACCCACTGGAGAGCAACAAAGTAAGAAAGTGATGCCATCTCTCTTTTTATAGCAGTTAATTAGTTAACCCAAGCTGCAAGCTCTTCTGAACTTTCAGAAATTGCTGTCACATCCGGAAGGAACTTTAAAATCATGTTAGATGGGCACCAAAAACATGTCCATGCCCATGTTATACCTGGTCACCTCTGCTGATAAGAAAGATTCTCTCTGGAAAGATCAGACCTGAAACTTCTCGTGTCATTTTATTTCAAAAGTAAGAAGTCTTTCCATGTTAGCAGACATTCACATCATCTATACAGACAGCTCTCTTGACCAGCACAGTGTTGAAGTGCAAAGGTCTATTTTTATTATTTAAAGGTCTTAAAAATGCAGCATCACAGTGTCAGGTGGGTGTAGCAGAAGCCCTGAAGCACCTGGCATCAGGTGGTGCAACATAAGAACTATTTGGAATTGAATATGGAAAGCAAAAAATTGAGTGGTCTGGCACACTATAATGGATTTAACTTCACTCATCACTACTTTCTTTTTCCTCATCTTTTTTATTAAAAATCATTCCAAAGTGAAGGCAGTGAGACTAATCGGATGAATGATGTTAAGAATTTTTTCAAAGCACTGCCTGTTTTGAAAATCAGCTTTTTCTAGCAGTGAATAATTCTGAATTGCTTTACTTTCATCAGGATTTTAAAATGTCAGTTAATACATAGTGAAGCTAACATTTGTTTCATATGTACAATAACTAAGTGGATAATCATGTTCATTACTAAATGTGCATTCGTGTGAACCCTGTCTTTCTGGTGGTTAGAGGATCCATAGAAAGCAAATTATGTAGAGAGAGACAACAGATTTCAGATGTTTATGTGCCTATTTACTTGTCTAGGCTGAGCACTGAGTCCTCTCAGCACCTTGTGTCAGAGCTGCTGCTGAGAGCAGGGCTGTCCGTGGTGGTGAAATCACCAGTTAGCTCAGCTGTGGGAACCCTTTACACCAGCACAGAGCTCTGGTGCTGATACACATAAACCAACTTCACCCCCTGCCTAAGTCAGCTGAACTTATTTTGGCTTCTAGCACTGGAGTGCCTGAGTGCTGCACAGACAATTTTTGTAGTGCTGCATGTGGCTGTTTAAGGTGTTTATTTCATTCCCTTTCAGTTTGTTTATTCCTGCCCTGAGATTTCTCTTGCTTCCATATTTGAACAGGTGGAATAGATTTCTTAAGCATTCTTCATTCATATCACCACAAAGACTAAGCGAGTTCTTATTTGATTCCTTGTTTAAGATAGGAAAGAGTCCAAAATGTATTGGGCAGGTTTGCAAAGCTTAAGGAGCCCATTTTACAAAAGGATGTTGAGCTTATGTATCAGTGAGTCAGAGAGAAAAGAATTCATAAAGCTATGGCTTGTTTGAGCCAGAATTTCATGAGGTGTTACCTTCCAAACCAAGCCTCCTAAGGGGACAACTGACTACAAAATAGGCTTAGCTTAAAATGCCACTGAAGTATGTCTAAATTTGCACTGTAGTGGGGAGAGAACACTCCATAATTTGTCCTGTTGTGACAGAGCACAGCAGTAGCAGCTTAAAACACTGAGGCTATTACTTCAGCAGTCTCCTTACTGACATCAGACAGGCACCTAGAGTCACTTTTCCTGCACAACCTATACAAAAAGTAGACTGGGCCCCTGTGTTCTCTCCTGGATCTTAAGAAGTTATTAAACCAATTCCTTCTTTAGAAAGCTGTATGCATTCATGCTGGCATCCTCAATAAAGCTGGGGCACAAACAAAAAAGCAAACAAACCAGTCACAGTAGCATTCAATGCACTTAAACTTGGAGGAAATGAAAATCAATATTTGTCAAATGGAGGGAAAAGGTAAAATGGACTGAGGAAAAATGTCTGGCTTTCTTAAAAGCCATTAGTGCAAATGAAAAGTTAACAACAATACTGGAATTTAATTCCCGCATCGGTGCTGTTTGAACCTGTGGTTTTGTTGTTTTCACTCTAAGGATGCACTAGCTTGATGCACCCATATTGTTAGCACTGTTGAATGGAATTCATTACATTTTAATTATGAGTGATTTGGAACCTTGGGGGCTTATTTAGATGTTTTGCTTGTGGTTAAAATGTGAGGGGATAGTTTAGGAGATGGAAGTTTCATCTCTGTTTTGGGACACGTGTGACCTCAGCCAGTTGCTCCAGTCTCCAGATGTGTTCTGTAAAATGACACTGCCAACAGTTCCTTACCTTTAATTTTGCTTATTTTGGGTATTTAGATAGGAAACTTCTCACTGGTCTTTTACAATGTGTGTATATCATACATAGCTACTCTCTGGGAGCATAAATGGTTCTGAAACAGCCAACACACAGGTATTTTGTGTTTCAGCATCTACTGGAACATCTGGAAGTGCTCTGCTGCTACCTTAGTACATTATTTGCAACTTATTAGATGAAGTTCAAAAGTTAATCCTGTATTATAGACCCTTACATTTTCACTATATTTGTATAATCAAATCATCAGATTTTGCAGAAGGTCTCATGACCTTTGTTGAACTATTGGATGTAGCCATGATCTTTTAGAATTTTCCATGTAGACAAGATGTCTCTTTCTAGGGAACAGTACAAAGAAATGCTGATTCCATTGCTGCCTTACAAACGAGTACCCAGAGCTGATTTCCAGTTCTGTGATATTTATCACAAATAACAGATTCAGGTAATCAGTTCTCTATATCTATATATCTATATATCTATATCTATATATCTATATCTCTATCATTTCTCCTATATGAAAAAATAGTAAGAAAAAGTATGTGGAATTGTAAAGGCGATATTTAATCAAAAGAAAAATGCTGGGTAGTAGACAACGTGACAGTTTAGGGCCAGATTTGTTGCCTTAGTGACATGGTTTGTTTGAGGGTAGTGTGTGAGGCAGGATGATGTGAAAGGGCTCATGACCAGTGTGGTGTAGTGCAGAGTGCACTGAAATAAACTGTGCAAATTGGGGTCCTGCAGCTGCTGGCTTTGGTGCCAGTCTCTTATATTTTCTTATACTCTACTCAAAGGACGTACATTTTAGTTGAAAATTAGATACTGACAGCGTTAACAACAAAAATAATATGGCCAGCAATTTCCAGCTTCCTAGCTCCTCACCTCTTTTGCAATTTGGCCTAAATTTGAAGCTTGTTCAATGGTTTATTTTGCTATTCCAATTTATATAATGCTCCATTTAAACCATCCCAAAGAATCATGATTTTTAGAATGTGCTACCCTGTCTAACAATCAAGCTGTTAAAATGTGTTGACACTAAGTCACTTAAAATCGTGGCCCAAGTCCCATGATAGTGGACAGTTACCAGCTGACATCCTAGACAAACACACTGAGATCATCCTAATGCCTCCTGCCCTTCTGGACAGCAGTCTGCCCACAAAAA
The DNA here is from genome assembly GCF_052056855.1 of Sturnus vulgaris. Classification (NCBI taxonomy): domain Eukaryota; kingdom Metazoa; phylum Chordata; class Aves; order Passeriformes; family Sturnidae; genus Sturnus; species Sturnus vulgaris. The sequence goes on along the minus strand of NC_142254.1, from coordinate 9,877,025 downwards.
CGAATGTTTTTTTTTCTTTTTTTTTTTTTCTTTTTTTTTTTTTTTTTGTTTGTTTGTTTGGTTTTTTGTTTGTTTTTTTTTTTTGTTGTTGTTTTTGTTTTTTTGCTTGTTTGTTTTTTGTTTTTGTTTTTTAATGTTATCAAAGGAAATAAACGAGTCTATTGTGTGAATAGCTTTTATGTATACAAGTGGCAGGGGCAAGGTGCTGATGGAGCCAGGATATTGTCAGGTACCCACAGTTGACGTGGGATGTGGCTGGGAGTTGTAGAGGGTCAAATCCAGGCTGCTGCATTTCCAAATAACGTTTTGGGGAGATTTGACCTTAAGCAGATGATATTGTTATACAGCTAGTTCCTGTAGAAGACTCTGAAGTAGCAGGGAGTCCTGTGATGATGTGATATGTCTCTCTGCAGTAGTTGTCTCTCATCTTCCACCCCTAATTTCTTTCTTTCTCTCAGGGGTTAAGGCTCTGTGTAATGTTGACAATTACTGGAAAAGGTTCTAACAGCAGCAAAGCTGGTGAAAGACAAGACTATTTATAGAAAACAATAAAGTAAAAATAAGTGTAAGATTAAATATCAGTAGCTACCAGCTGTAGCACCTTTTCTCCTCCTCCTGTTAAGTAGTAAAATCAAAGCATAATTTGGAAAGGCTCCCTGCTGGAATTGGAGAAGCTGGTTCATTCTGCATGCCAAAGGGAAGTTGAGATGTTCATTTACAGGATGGCATTTCCTCAGCTTCTGCAGAACCATTCCCCAGCTGGGATTAGAATCTCACACGCTGTAGGAAGTGAGATTTTTCTGCTGGGGTATAAAACTAAGCTTTTGTTTTCTCATGGTGAGTGGACACGAAGAGTGCTCCTATTGTCTAAAATGATGGGAACATGATGCATCATGATCTCCAGTACAGGAGACTTTGAAATTACCAAGGTGCATTAAAATGGCTCTGTGTGCCCTGGAATGTTCATATATATAAGAAGGGATGTGCAGAAAAGGTTTTGGCTATGGCAGTGGCAACTGTGGAAGTGCTTTGGATGCGTTTGTCCTAAATCAGACCTTGTTTCTCTTCAGCAAATCAGATGTACAGAAGTCTCAGCTTATGCTCTGTATTCCTCTCTTCCCAGAGCCCAGGTTGGACTCTGTTGAATATTATGCATTTTCTCTTTTGCAATAGTAAAAGCACTCACTCTTCACAGGTCTTAAAAACTGCTTTTAGTTCCCTCCATCAATTGATTTGATATATAGTATTCTTCTTTATTTCATCTTGAAAGACTATGTGGATCTAGCACTGCCCTTTTAAATGAACTAATTTCAGGATGGCAAGCTTTTACTGTCTTCTGATTACATTACAGACAGAGTTTGGCAGATTTGGGGGTTTATTTCTGAGGAGGGTGAGAGTACAGTGGCTACTAATGGCTGCTGAGCCTTTGGCTAGTCTCATTTAGTTACTATTCAATCTCTTCCTTCTGTTCTTTATTGTTTCTAGGCATTTATAGTAGATTTTCCTTGAGAAAAATATCAATGCCATTATTGTTTGTCAGTGTCAAAGTACTTTTAAGTATCAGATTTCCCTGAATTCACTTGCAGACCAATAACCTCAGTTAAAAAAAAAATTAGAGAGTTTTAAGTAATATTGTATAGGATTTTGTTTCCAGAAGAGTTTATGTAACTGCTGAAAATCTGGACAAGTCACTGCAAAAGACTTGAAATAGAGAGTTAAACTATTTAATAGTGGTCAAATGCTGCAAACCAAATTTAATTTTTATGAAATCAGAAATGTTACCTCCTCCTGGTTCAGCAGTAAACCTACAGTGACTCATCAGGGTGATGTTGTGGCTTTTCCCCTTGCTATTGTGGAGCACTGTATTGATCAGACTGTGAAATAATACAACAGCTGAAGCTCAGGTAGCAAATATGCATTGGATTGATCTCCTTTTACTAAGCTTCCTGTATCCCAGCATTATTTATGGCAGAAGGATCAAGTCTGGAAAATAACTGATAAATACCACCTTGTGGCACCTGTTTAAGTGATGGGATAGAAAATACTCCCTAGTTTGTTAACTTTAAGTATGGGGAGCAGAAGCGTTGTGCACATAATAATATTATGATTCATACAAACCACTTTTCAACCAACTCGATATATTTCATTACCTCCTTTTCAGCAGAAGTATTGATTTTTGTTTTGTGGTTTTATAACACAATTTCAAGGCTGTTGTAGTTTAATGAGCCGTGTTTTTATGATGTTTAAAAAGATTTGAAGCATTTGTTGAAATAAATATTATGGATTGCCCAGCTCTTGTCACCTCTTCTTTCTCTCTGCACTTGGTATCAGCCCAGCATAAGAATGAATAGGGCAGGCAGCTCTGTGGCTTTTTGTGCTTTTTGTGTTTGAGATCAAAGTGCTGCTGGAGAACAATAGCAGGCCACACTTCTGTGTCTGTGACCACACACAGCAGCACCTGCAGAGCAGTAAAATGTCATTGTTGCTTCTGCAGTTTGAGCACAGAGGAAGCACCACTGAGGTGGCAGATGATTCTAATAATACTTGATGTGAATTGATGGGGAAGGAGGACCATAACACAGAGGGCTTTTTATTATAAGCCTTGACTTCCCAAGCTGTGAACAACAGAATACTGCACCTGTGGACTTTCTTCCAATCAACCATTATGGAAAGTGACAGATTTTATTAACTTAAGGAAGAACTATTCAACATGGGAAAGTTGCAGTTTATTTTGGAGACATGAAGAAAAAAAGCAAGTGATATATTACAGATTTCCCACTGCTCATACTTTTCTGGTGTGCACTGTGTTTTTAGTGTGATATGATAGAATCACAGGGGCTTTATTAGAAAGATTTCATCTTTTCCTATCTTTTTAAGAGAAAACATTATCTATGGGATTTTTTTTTCACTCTGACCCATTGCTTCATGTCTTATTTTAGATTAATAATGGAATTGACAAGAGAATAAATCTATCAGTTGAAGATATATATATAGAGATAGATAGATATAGATATATACATATATATGTATATATTTGATAACTTTTAGAGTTACATAGGGTAGAAAACAAAAATTGAGTGGAAGAAGCCCTCAACTTGTTCAAATAGAACTAGTTTGTACTAGTCAGTGTCTGTGCAGCCAGCTCCTCCCTCATGCATCCACCTTTGGGAAGGTTCTGGGAGGGCAGAGCTGACATTTGGGCTGCAGGACCGTGCTGTTGTCAAAGGCATGTGCAGGTAAATAGAGCTGACACGCATTTTTTTCAATGCAGAGTTGATGTTCAACTTTAAACAGGTCAGGTTATCAGTTTTATTTACAACAGCTGAAAGACTTCTAATATTTCTGTTCTGCGATTATGACAATATATCAGTCTGGGTTTTAGAACGAAATAGAAGAGCATCAGTATTTGTTTTTTCAGGTGGTTGTCATGTGCCCTGAGTTGTAGAACAGAGATTCTGTAAAAGTTGGGAAGATTGTATGGCTGGTGGTCAAAAATCAGGCTGATTCTTACTTATACCATACATTAACTCAGTGCAGGATCTGATTTACTTAGAATTCTTCTTTTACTTTTATTTCTCAGAATGTGGCCACATTCTGACTTTATTATGGCTGCAGTGATTTTACTAGCAATGGGCACAGGCCTCTGGTACCCATATGAATCCTGCCACACCCAAATTTTTGTGTAGGTGCAATTAATATCTTGATGATATAATTCAGGTTACCTTAAAAACAGAACACACAAAAAAGGAAGTCATTATGAGCATTTTATTATCTTCATATGCATACAGTTTTTACAGTCAGTTTTGAAGGAATCAGAAGTTGTAATTCATGTAAAATTAATGGCTAAGAGTTGACAAATCAAGCATAAAGTCAACGGGATCATGATTATTAGCTAAAAGCACAGTGGTTTCTGCTGATTCTTTTTGTTCTAAAAATAATCCCTGGAAGAACTGAAAATCCTTTTGTAGGAAACCCTTAAGTGAAGTGGTCATGCAGAGTAGTTGGTAGAATATTACACTTTTCATTTGCACAAACAGATGGTAAGCTTGGCCTTAGATTTAATCAGGAGGTGACAGACAGGTAGTTTTGTTGTATATTTTGGATGGAAACTTCTTATCAGAGAGACAGAGAGTGGTTCATTCAATAGCCTGTGTATCAAACAAGAGAAGCATTTGTCAGATATTCTTATTATCCTTACTATTACTTTAACTTACTATTGGAGTCAGCACATACAAGAAAGCTGCTGATTTATTTAGTCAACTGCAAAAGCTTTTTTTTTTGTTTATTCGTTTCTCCTCCTCCTCTTTTTTGGTAATGCTTATAGCAATCCAGAAAACCCAGAAATGTGTCTGTGATTAAACTTGTAAGCAAATAAATGCCTTAACAATTCAGGATTCATGGATCTCGGGCCATATTCTTTTTAGCTAACTTTTTAGATAAGATTTTGATATCATTTGTTTCCCTTTCCCTTCCCAAAACCTAATACCTGGTAACCTAAGCAAATACAATCTGTTTCAGAAGAGAGATTCAAGCAAGTGCAGCCACTGGTGTGTTTTAATGTCACTGCAGAGATTATGTTACCTTCCTAGAAACAAAATCTTTTTTTCTCCCCTTCAAATGGAAGTCCCCTGATACCCTTGTCAGAGACCATTTGTTATGGAGAGTTTTGTGAAGCAATCAAAATTAATTCACAGTGATCTTTTCACCCAGAACCTCCAGCTTCAAATAATGGGCTTTCTCAACAGGTGCTCATTGTGGCAGCTTGACTCCAACTTGCCAGACTAAAGAGTTTATTCTTTAGCCATATTTAAGAATAAAATCCTGAGCTTGTAATTTACTAATCTAAAACAGCTGCCCAGGAAGGCACACCTGCTTAAAGGAAGTATTTCTTGTGTCTTTGAGATCTAAAACCTAAGGATGTTTTCATGTTTGACTATTTTCTTACTTAATAAAAATCTCATGTACAAGTCACTGGAAAACCTGACCAACAGCAATGCCACATAATATCATAGTCTTATTAGGAATCTAATAGTGCTGATTGTTCTTATAGAGGGGCAAAATTCCCCCTGAAGTCAAAACAAGTTACTTTGATATTTTTTTCTTTCCCGAGTTAGGATTTGTAATAGGTTTCATTGTGAAATAAAACAACTCTTTTAAAGGTAGCACTAATAAGCTGTACTTATTGTGAGTGTTGAGAACTTTGACAAATGTTTGCTAATCTCTTGCAGGTACTGTTTAAATATGTTTCATATGAGCTGCAAAAGCAGAAGTCTACTTTTTAAAAATATTTATTGAATGTCTTGGGTGGAAAGGAAAACAAAAAGAAAGTACATAATTTAGTTCAGGACAAGTAAAACAGAATGTATCAATAGAAATACCTGAGCTGCTGCTTATACCAGTATATCATATTTTCATTTCCTTGACTGTACATAGGCAGGTAAGCAATGAAGTATTTTGCCAGTAGAAAGGCATCCCTGTGGAGGGTGAAGCCATCCTGGTCAAAGCACATTTACACTATTATAATTATAATTGTAGTAGGAGATACTGCTGTCAAATCTACTGTGTCAAAAAGTAGCTTAACCTATAACCATGCCCAAAATACTGCACTAGTTGAAGATGTACAGAAGAATATTTTCAGCTGCCTTTGCCATACTCAGGATGAGAACTTCTGGGAACATCAGTGTAGGATTCAGAACCAATGAAGTGTCTACAAAGGAGGGAAAAAGGGAATTAATGACTAAGTTAAGAATATCCAATAAATGTTTGCCTTTGTGTGGGTATTATTATTAATTGATTGTGTTGCTGATAATGCTGCAGTAGGTTGAAACTGGGGCCTTTGGCAGTGCCCCTAAATGTTTCAGAAAGTGAGAAATCATTAAGGCCCTTTATTGATGCAGTACCTGAAACACCAGGAGCCTTCCCCAAGGACACTGCCCAAAACAAAGACACACGTGAGGCTCCCTGGCTGGGCAGGCAGAGAGGCTTTGTGGAGTGTTGCTTTAGCACAAGTGTTTGATGGAACGATGCAGGAAAAACAGCTTCTAGGGAGAAAGGAAAAGAAGTAAAAAATCATCAGTCAGAACCACATGAACACTAGTAGGCTTTACTTGAGAAAAGTGTCAATGCTTTTTAAGTTGAATGCTGAGAAAAGAAAGCTTAGAATTAAGAGAAAAGAAACCATCTCCAGCTGTCTAATTCCTCTTATGTTCAGGGAAACAGCATTTTGTTGGTGCCAGAGAAGGGGCTGACTCTATCATCAATTTCTCCTAATGGAAAGAGAGTTCTCTACACATTGGCTTGCTGCTCAAGACAAAAGGGGGTGATGTTGCTTTTTATTTCAATAGCACCATTTATTTAGGACTCTCAAAATATTCTATAGAACAACACTAGTTCCCTTAAAGTAGATTTAATTTTAACTCCTCAGCCAAGTAAGGGACTTTGCTACTACAGATTAGTTAAGGAGTTTGCCTAAATTCAGCAGTGACTTGGCCACAGAAATAAGAAAGGAATCCAGGCCCTGACTCCCTTCTTATTTGTACTGGTTTAAACTGGATGTAAGTGAGAGAAGACTCGTATCTCTGTGGCTGCAACACCCAATTCCTTGATACAATTATGAAAGTAATCCGACTCCTTTCTGGAGCTCAGTGAAATACAGAAGTCCTGAGGGTGGATTCCTTGCTCTTGCTGTGCTGTTTTGCAGTGTAGGTCACTGGTACATAAATGCTTGTGTGAAACCTGGAGCATGGAAGTGTTTATTGTGTATCACCAATGAGCTGTACTTGGGCTGCTGAGAGCCTTGACAAATGTTTGCTCATCTCATGCAGGTTCTGTTGCACTATTTGAATATGTTTCATACGATCTGCTCTTGCACTATCAAAAGCCAGTGCCTTCAATGAAGTATGTAAGTCATTAGCCAGGAGTATTTCTTAGTATCTTATGTTTATTTCAGCTTTTTTAATGAGTTGTTGCAAGATTTTTTAGAGTAGAAAGGGATTTCATTTATACTGTTGTCTGTGTGTAGAAAATGTTACTAATCTGTAAAGCACATGAAACAATCCTATTGAATTACATAAAGTATTTGTACCAATGGAGAATCAGCCATTTACACTCGTGTTTTCAAACATACTGAGTAGGATACCCAGTAGATTTTGGAACCATGGTGAATTGGGCTGAATAAAGTAGAATAGTGTCTAAATGCTTATAGATAACTTATAGCAGCAGAGGAAACTACACTGTAGAATCATATTCATGTAGGATAATGGTAATTTGAAACCAGCTAACCTTTGTATAATCTCTTATCTTCCCATTTAAAAAATCATATTGCTGAAGGCTTAGAAATCAGCTAAAATGTAAGCAAACAATGCAATGATTTCTTCCTGAAGCTGCTAGCAGTATGACTTACCAGCTGTTAGATGTATGTATTTGCTCCAAAGGAATATTTAACTTCAATGCAGCTGACTAGTTTATTGTTGTTGATGGTGTAACTGATTACTTTGTTGCAATTTGAGATGTGAATAACCTAACGTTCTTATCTACTACTCTTACCCATTCTGAGGCTTAGGGAATGAAGAAGTTATCTGCTGTCAAGCACTGCTGATGTAAAAGGCACATAACTCTCTATCTATTGAATTACTTGTTCTTCTTTTTCTCTCTCCTCTTTCAAAGGTTAAGCTGTCACCTGGCTTTGAAACAACGCATATTTCCTGGTGTTACCTTTTGGGCAGCTCTGGCACCCCCTCCTTTGCCATGGCAGTGTGGCTGGGGCAGGTGGGATGTGATGATACCCCTGGCACCCTGCAGTGTGCCAGCCCTCAGGGTGTGGGGCTGAGCATCCTCTCCCCTGCACGTCTCTCCTCACAGCCCTACCCAGAGGAACCCTCTCAGCTCCCTGTCAGCAGCACAGCTGTTCACTGCACAACACTTCTTAGCACTTGGACTCACACCCTTTTTCCTCTGCGAGTGCATGCATGTAAACAAAAGAATAACTACCTTTAAAAATCTGATTTATCACATGAAGACTTTCCAGTATGTGAATTATGGTGCATTAAATTCAAGACAATTGTGTTGACATAACCTGTTTAGTTACTTGCATAAGTGGGAGGTTATTCTGTCAGGTTCCTTGGATCTCATGAGCTGTGCTGGCTGTTTCTAAGCCTCCAGTGGGTACGAGGTCATTTTGTTAAGATAAGAATTCCCATTAGGGTCACTGGCACGCTTCCTGAGTGGTGGCAGCTGGGATGAACGTGTGAGATCCTGGCAGGTAAGAGCCTTATAGGTAGGAATTCTTTTTATACAGCTTGTTTGTTTCTTGGGCTCTTATATTCCTGATTTCTCTTCTTTAGCAACAATTCTGATGATTTAAGGACCTAGAATAATATGCTGCCCTTTCTTTTAATAATTATTTAAATTATTTCTTTTATAGCTGTCAGAATATTCCAGGACCAAGACGGTAAAATGCAAATACAATTAGAAAACACCTGAGCTTTTTGTTTGGAAATGCATCTCTCAAACTTTGAAATAACTTTTTCTAACATATTAAGTTAATTAATTAGGCTAGTACCCTGCCTAATATATGAGTTAGGAATAATGGTGTAGTGTTGAGAATATCTCATCCAAGTGCTTGAGATCTTAATGGCGATTACTAGATGGATAAACAGAGATGCATTTAAATTCTCTCTCTTAGTTTTCCATGTGTTTAAATAATGTCCATAACTTCCTTTCAAGGGAATTATAGTGACTTGTGAAAAGGATCAAGTGTGCAGTAAGATGTAAATTAGGATATCTTCACTGAAGTCAGACATAACTGAGAACATGAGCTGAAATATGTATCTGTATAGGATGCTTTGTGTTCCTTGAATGTAGCAGGTGTTTGCACCTGATCTACAGAGGCCCTTCTAAGTGAAGTATTTCAATGTTTTGAAGTGAATGGGTATAAGCAATGCTGAACATGTGAAAGACAATTACATTATTGGTTTGGAAATTAGGCTGAAGTCAAGAAAAACAGAGGTTTTAGGGTGCTGTCTTACAAACTAGTTTGTTTTCCTTTTCAGTTTTCTGTAAAATATAGCCATGTAGTCAAGTAATGTGTTTGTAAAATGCCTTATGGAAGTCTGATAGCAAAACAAGGCTCTTTGAGATGGATAGAGAAAGGAGGGAAAGAACAGTGTCTCTTGTGTGACTACATTACAATAGGACAGTCAATGACATTATAATTCCTAGGAATCTTTTCTCTAAATGATGCAAAAAAGCGATTGTCTAGATAGAAATCAACAACTTGTCTGTTTCTTAACAGAATAGCTGTGTTGCCTTCCTTCCTTTTAGTTAGGGCTGCTTCATCTTGTCTTTCAGTGTAGGATGTGTGAGCCTGGTTGGGATTCATGGAGAAGAGCTGGGCTTTTGCAAAGGCAGATGGAATGATGCTGATCATTGCTCTCTGAGGGACATAGTGGGACTAAAATGCAAAAAGAGTGTGAATTACATGGTATGTAATTTTAAAATATAAATGTCATGCTCCAATCAGTGCAGTGATCATGGCTATGCCACAGAAGCCACTTTTATTGTCTCATTGTAGAGACTGATTCATTAGTTCAGGTTGTTGAAAGTCATTTATTGCAAGCCTGCTATAAAATGGCAGCTGTAGTTTCTGGGGTTTCTTTTTTCTCTTACCTGTTTTTACATCCCAATATCCTTAGGTTTCTATTTTAGCTACTTTCCCCCTTGGCTGAGGTAGAGTTGCCTTCCTGTGTGTCCAGTTTTCTGAAATACTTGTAACTACTTCTTCAAAGGGAGAGCAGTGCAGAAGGAGCAGGGGCTGTCCTGTAATAACTCCATGAACCACTGGATGGTGTTTGAGGCAGCCTGAGCTCCTGGGTGAAGTCTCCCTGCCCCAAGTCAATGAATAGCTTGTTGTGCAACCGAGCTGAACCAGGCCATTTTATTCACCCAACATGAAACCTTCTGTTCTTCGTGTTTATTTAAGACTGTTGAATTTAGAAATGTTTAGAAAGAATAAATATGCTCAAATGTGATTGTTCTGCGATGATAAATGGAAGATCCCCATATTGATGTTAATTCAACTTTACCATTACTGCCTAAAGCAACCTTTAATTCCATTCTTGTTTTTTAATTAAAATGGGTGGGTTACTCTGGACTGGATTTGCCTCTCTTTCTCGCACTGAGCAATACTTCACACTGTTGGTGGCCACTGAAACTTAAGTAGGGCCAGATTTACTGAGTTGTTGCACAGCACCCCAGGGCCAGATTTTGTTACTCCTTCCTGTATGTGATAGCACTCTATGCTTATTTTAAGCTAATGACATTGTAATATTGGAAAAAAGCATCTAATTCTTCTTATTCAGAATTTTAAAAATTTCAGATGACCATCAGGATCCATGTTCTGTACCCCAGCCCCTTCTATAAATGAAACACGCAATGAATGTATCAGTTTCAGGGCTGAGTTGTGTACTCTTCCAAGACTCACCTTTTAGAATTAATCTGAATTGAATAAAAGATATGCTCTGGCTGTCAGCAGTGTCTGTGCACCAATGTTTTACCAAAGTAGCATAGAACAAGTCTGGTGCTATATTCTGTGTCTCTCTTCTAACTGATAGTTGAAAATTTTGAATGATAATGTTTAAACTGCCTATCAAAAAAAAAAAAAAGAGAAGAAAAGTAAAGTTCACTATTACCACTTAATTATTTCTTGGTGCTCTTTTGGCCTCATTTTCCTTTATATTACACTCAGTCTTCATACTGATTTGTTTTTGGGGATTGTTTTGAGTGTAGGTTGGTGGTGGTGCTAGGTTTTGGAGGTGGTATTTTGTAGTTTCTGCTTTTTTTCACCAGCAAAACTGAAGTTAGAGAACCTGTGCTTTCATCCTTGCTGTAGGTGACCAATGTCTTTGGGGCAATGTATAGCCAGCTCAAGAAAGCTTCCAGAACAATAGCACCAGGTCAGTTGCTGCCAACCTGAATAACATCAAGGGCATGCACTTGCTTTCCTCTCTTGTCCTACTGCACTATTGAACAAACTGGGGAAAAAAGTATCAGGAATTTTATTTAGCTCAGCATGCGAAGAGTTCTTTATATGAGTATGCAAAGAAGGGGAAATGTGTGTGATGTCTCTTCCTCTCTGGCTCAAATAACATTTTTCATCTTTAAAGAAAAAAGAGGTGGAAATGCACACTCAGCAACCAATGCTAAAGGAGCGAAATTTGAAAGACTAATTGTGAAATCTAATTCTGCATAAGCTTTGATGAGCGTGCTTCAACTTGGAATTGCAGTTTCACTAGGCTTGATAAAAACGACAGAGAATTCAGATGGAAACAGACCTGTTGAATCTCCTGGGCTTTGTATCTCATCCACAAAGTGTATCTCAAAACAATTATAAAACTAGTGATTTATAGCACAAAGTCACCTTGAATCCTGAGCTGTTACAAGCGCTTTCAACTTACATTATTTTCCAACTGTGTCACTCTCCCTAACTATCTGTGTCACACAGCATTATGCCAGAGACATCAGCTGTAATTCGTTTTCTTAAATATCTGACTTTAAAATCTGTGTCAGGCAATTTGTATCATCTGTCAAACAACTGTCAGAAAGGGCCAAGAGGGAAACACCTGAGAAAAGCAAAGTACTGAGAGATCTGTGTGTGTGTGTGTGAGTATTGTGTCCTGTGTGAACAGCTACCTGAGGAGATTCTGGAAAACCCACTAACACTGGCAAGTGTGTCTGTGTGTGTGTGTCAGTGCAGTTGGGAAATGCAGTCTTGGATCAGATTTTGTGGCTGCTGATGGGTGTCTGGTGGCCTTGGACAGTTGACTGATTCTTGCAAGAGCTTTATGGTTAGCCTTAAAATGGCTTGTAACACTTTCCATCAGGAGCTGGAGTAAAACCCTGACATCTTGGCTAAATTGAAATGATACTTTACCTGTTAGAAATTCTTCTAAGGTTTAATTTAATTATTCTTTATGGACCAGTGCTCTGACTTTCTAAACAGAAGATTTAAACTGGCTTTCTTTTGGTTGTGTGTAGCTCTTTACTAAATTGTAGAATGAGATACGTTTTTTTCCCAACCAGATTACACTTTTTTTTTTCAGTCTACAGGAGTTTTCTATAGAGTAATGGTTATTTTTCTTTGCCCCCTGCCCTGAATTTTTATGTGTCTTTTCTTCACACTTGAACAGTAACCACTTTTCATTCAACTATTGTATGTGTTTCACTGACACCAGTATTCTGTCCTTAGACATAAATCTGATTGTATGATAAAATCTGTAATGGCACAGAGAAGTGGAGCCTCTCCAGGATTATGGTTTCAGTGTGGAAAGTATAGGAGTTGAAATCTTTATGTAAAATATTTAGCTATCTGTTTGTTTAAAAGATAGTCTGTGCTTTTATTGTAATGATTTTCTGGAATGTGTAATTGTGCCTCATAATAAAGTCAGTCCTTATCAGTGCTGTTAATAGTTACTAAAATGAGTGTGGCCATATTCAGTAGTATAGGAAATCATCTTTCAAGTATTTGTTTTAAAAATGATGGGCTAGTGTCATGGCATGAAAAGCTATGGAGGCATTAATTGTCTCCTCTGTTACTTTGCTAAACTAATCCATATAAAAAGAGCAGATTAAATTGTCTGACCCTCATATATTTAATGATTGCTGCTCTTTGACTAAGAAACATTTCTCAGGAAGCCGCTTGTCACGGGCTATCAATATTCTTTTCATCCCATGTTGGTTATTGGTGCACTTTGTTACTCTCCAAGATGGCTTGTCTCAAGTGGTTCTACAGCTTGCACAGCAAGAAAATGAGATGCTAAATGGTTGCACAAACAATTTGATTATAGTGTTTAATTCCTGCCCTATGGATTTCCAAGATCAGTGATCTTTTTTTCTTTGTTGGTTGTGATTATTATTACCCTTCTAAATGATCTTCCTGCTGCCAGAATTATTTTATTCCTTTTTGTGAAATTGCATTTTCACCTCAGCTTTCTGCAGAAAGTGCTGGACTTCTTATGTAATCTTGCTCTAATAATTATCCCTGTCAGGATATAAGAACATCATAATGTGACTGTTGCTCACAGTTAATCACAGTTAATATTATGATTTTTGCTATACATCTGAAAGTACACAGAAAGAATGAGAAGTTATGATAATTCAGGCTTTTGCTCTATCTTTTATATCAGCTAGAAAGTTGCATTTCATGTAATACCTGGATGTTGAGAACAAGACAATGACTTTGTCAAGGTGTCTTTCATGTGGTGGCTGTTGGTTGTCTTAGGCCCATGTTTAATTTTTCAGCAATCCAGATTCCTACCATATTACTCTGATTTACTTATTTTGAGCACACACACCAGCCCTGATTTGATTTGAGCTTTTGCAAGTGAGGAGGTTTGCAGGAGAGATCCCACTCCCAGGGAGGATTTGCTGCAGTCTGCTGCTGCTGTCACTGCACTCAGCATCCTGCCCACAGAGCCTTGTCATTTCAGAACTATTTAAAAAACTATTTCTTGAAAATTTCTTCTTTTAAAAAGAAATAAATAAGAGGGAGTTATTTGCTGTAACAATCAACAGTGCTGTGTAAGGAGGCCATAGCTGAATGCTGTGAAATACTCTCAGCTTTGCAGAGTGGTTGAAGCCCAGACCATTGACCAGGACTCGTTGATAACAGTGAAGTGACTACATAGTGCTTTGAAAATGAGAATTTTGCCCTCTTTTTCTGGGAGTAAATTAGGTCAGAGTGTTCCCAGAATTTACATTTCAATTAAAAATCACAATAATAACACATTGTGCTTATAGTGAATGACTCCTTCTCAGGGAAAGGTGATATCTCCTGTTGCTTTGTTAAAGAAAAGACCCTTCATTCCATCAGTGGTAAGAACTCTTCTTCCTTGTTTGTCCTCTTCAGTTAATTTAAACCTGTCTGAGAGTAATACACTGTAATCAAACCTCAGGCTTTCACTGTCTGGGTTAGATATGTTTGAGTTTGCATATTTTGGTCTCTAGAGGTCTTTTGAAATATAAAGAAAACAGAACATTTCTTTGTGTCTTTAAGAGTTACCCACACCTGAAAAATTGATCCTCTTTTCTTAAAAGGAATTGTTCTTCTGGTGTGGGGCGAAATTGTTCTAAAATGCACTATACAGAGCAGCTCTTGTTGACAGTGTCCTTTTTTGTACCAAGGTTTGCAAATTCTTAATTATAAAGCTGTTATTTCTGGACCACTAAAGTCCCTTTTTTTGCATCAATTGCAAAAGAAGAATAACATTGATTACAAATTTTATGAATTAGATTTCTCTTTTTGTGCACTTTATTTGCAGGATAGCCACAGTTACCATATGGTGTTGTTTGTTTCTAAGTGCAATACATGTTTTTAATCAACTTTTCAAAATAGTCGCCAAGTATAGGGATTCAAATAGTAGCTATCCACCACTGTAGGGAGTCTGTGAGACTCCCTATAAAAGTAATTTATAGAAATGTAATATGATTGAGTTGCCTATTGTCTACTAGAATTGTGGTGAATTGCAATGCACAAAAGGAATTCCATTGGAATTGTGTGTGTGCATGTGTAAAACTATCCTGGAGACTTCAGGTAGAGACCTAAGAACTAAGCCAAAATTGTTTGTTTTCATTTTAAGGAATGCCGAGTAATTCTGTGGCCTCAACTTGAGCAAACAAAATAGGCATTAATCATCTGACCTCTGAAACTTGTCTCAGACTAAAAAAATCTCAAGCTGTACATCTGATTTTTTTTTTATTTTCCCCCTCCACAAAACAAAATCGACATTATGGAAAACTTTCAGAACTCATCTGGAAACTGGTAACTTTTTGGAAAACACTGTCTTCTTTTTCTACACCTAAGTTATATTCCATAGAAGGAGAAGAGCTTCACAGCATGTGTGTCGTCCACATGTTAAGCCTTCTTTTTAGCTTTTGTGGCAATCAGCTGGTAAGCTGTTGCTCCAGGATCATCCTGACTGGATGTCACAGCTCTGTCTGAAAGGCAGCAGCACCCAGGAGTGCTGCTTTTTGGGATGACATGATGGTCTCAGCTTTACTTACCACACACCTTTGATCCACTCCTGTGGTACCCTGCTTCCAGTAGTTTTAGGCTTGACCCATGGTCTTCTTGTTTTTCTGAAGGAATTTAGATTATTGTTGAATCATATGGTTTGTGATGCAAATAAAATGAAACATTTTTGGGATGTGAATTTTCAATACTCACAGATAGTTGCTAAGTGGAAGATGAAAGAATCTTTGACTATCTCTCTGATTATTCTTGGCATTTTTCAGGCATGCTTTCTGTTCTCCCTAATATTAAAAGTGTTCCCTACATTGCTGCTATTTTTGCCTACAGTGTATTTTATCTTTTTCTTATTGGTGTTATAAAAAACTTAGCAAGTAAATGCATGCAAAAAGTAATAAAAATAGACACAGCTTTGATGTGAGGAATTCTACTACTCAACCTCTAATCTTCTAAATTCATCACTGTTCCTTGACTCTTCGAGGTCAATTTGCAATCTTTCTTTCTTTCAATAATTTTTAGTTCTCTGAATCCTCTTCTTGTGAAGAGTTACCTTGTGCACATCTTTCTGGAACTAAATAGCAGTTCTCTCTTTACACCAGCGCTTGGCTCTTTTAACAGATTATTGTTACATGCTCTCCTCCTGCAGGAACTGCCTTGCAGTAGGTGTAAAACCTCAATGCACATTTCTCTGAATGTCTTCTGTCCCTCCTGAAGACTTGCACTTTGGTCACCCTCAGTCTTTGAACTCCTGGCACACAAAACTTATGGACATTATGAAACACATCAGGAGGATCTCTTAAAATCCATGAATGTTCCAGTGGGCAGTGCACACGTGAAAGAAAATCCTTGATGTCAGTGGAGGAACACTGCTTGGAGTATCTGCCTGGAATACTAAGCTCTTAGCTCACACAGGTGAGCAGTTGTAAAAAGCAAAAATTTAACAGAAAAATAACTTGAGTCAGCACACAAAATGGAGTGGGAGCAGGTCAGGTCCTGTGTGGCTTGCCTGGTGTTCTCTCATTAGCCCTTGTGAGAGGGAGGCAGAATGGAGGCCAAAGGATGAGCTGAAAGTGCCTGATGCAATTAAAGTAGGTGCTCCTGTCCTCCTCTTGTGCACTTAACTCTTCCTGTGGATGTTCACTGCAGAACTGGCTGCACACACCTGTGTGTCACCTGCAGGTCCAGTGATTCCAGAGGGATCCCAAATTCAGCAGGGTTTTATTCTCACTCCTTGCCTGGGTGCAGGGGAGACACAGGCGAATCTCTTGCATTGCCAGGGGTGGGAACAAGGTGTTGGCAGGGCAGCAAGTTTGATCAACATGCCATCAGTCCTGTCTGGCTGATATCCCCCTTGGAGCTCCTAGCCAGGAGGAGCTGCTGAGCCTGTGGTACTCTGGAGAGAAAGGTTGTGATTACAGTAGAACAGTAACTTTTAGTGCAGAGGTAATTACTCGCTTGTCAAGAAATAACAAAATGCCTGCATTTGTAAGCAGAGAAACAGACATGAAGTGTAAATGTTTGATCTATAGATAGTCACACAGGTAATATGCTTCATGTTTTTTGCATGATCAACGTGGTGGTCAAAATATAAGTATTTTTGTACATGTATAAGATACTTTTAAATACTTGAATTGTGATGTTTTTTATTCTTTTGCTATGTAATGAGGATTATTTGTAATTCTATATATCTCAAAGATAAGTGACTTTAAAAAGTAGAACGTTAGCACAGCCAGCTATGCGAGTGCTTTCTGAAACAGACACTATATCAGCTGATATCTGTCCTTTTTAGATTAAATTGACCAGACTGTGAGGTAACAAGGACTTAAAGAATTTTAATTTTAATGCTTATTGATCAGCATAATAAATAATGCTAACTCATATTTATTACCTAGTCCTGACTTACTAAAATTCAGTGTTCATTATGATATCTTACAGAGTTCAGTACTTTTGAGCAAGACAACACAAGGGATTCCTCCAGTCAGTACATTGAAAGGAGTAGCTCAAAAACTATTTCATGTTTCATCTGATTTAAAAAATAAAACCAACCCCTTCTCTTGGCATTCAGGGATAAAGTGTTTTTAACACATGCTTACATGCAGCACAGAAAACACAGTCAGTGCTGGAATGTTTTCTGTGTCCTGATATAGCATGATGAGTAGACCTAAAAAAGTCTTGCTGGGTCTCTGAGCATCTAGGGGTTGAATTAGATGGTGCCTTCCAACCCCAACCATTCTATGATAAAAAGTCTGCATTTCTATTTGGAGAGAAAAAGTATTTTGGCTTCAGGTGCATGTCTGGACTACTAGAAAAAAAATGAACAGGCAAAAAAATGTCAAAACATAAAGAAAGTAATTAAGAAAATCTGTCTGAAATGCTGAATGTATTTGAGCACCAGTGATATGAGTTCAGGCGAGGTCCCAGAGAAGATTTGGGGTAGAGTTCTCCTGCAGCCTTGCTTTATTCCTACTCTTTCTTGTCCCTTACTATATATTTTCCAAGCTTCTGGTCTGGAGTGTTTTTCTGGTGCAGAAAAAAGACAATTCACACAATTTAATTCTGTATCACTACTCCCACTTATGGAAAATGCTGGGGCAGCTCTCTGCAACTTTATTTCAAATTCTATTCCTTGGACAGTTTGTCACAGTGTGGAAATAGAGGGTGATACTGAGGTTTGAAAGTATCACAACCAACATCAACTCTAAAAGCAGCAGCATAGTGGAGAGAAGCTCAAATATGGGAGGGAGGACCAGAGATCAGCTGGTAGCTTTTGTCTCCCTCTGTCCCTGGCTCTGCTGGAACTTCTACAATAACATCTTGTCTGAAATAGCCAGCTGGCTGTTCTCTTAATTTCTTTCCATCTTTAGCACAGCTCTGGGTAAAATCTTGGCTTCATTCAGGCCCAGACTTCACTTGATTTATTTGTCTGCATCTATTGACATCCTTTTTGTTTGTCCATCTCTCTTTCTCTTTTTTTTTGGTTACACCAGACTTGTTCTTCATTTTCTATTTTCTTTAAGTTCTTGTTGCTGAATCACACTTCTGACTCATTGCATTTATTTTTTTTAGGTACTTTTCAATTTGTGATTTAAAATGCCTTATAGTAACAAATATCTCATACACTACTTTGCAAGTTTCCTGAGCATCTTTCGAAATATTGAAATATTTTGAATTTTTTCATCCTTTGTAAGAAGTAGAAAGAAAGATCTACTCTGTATGAGTCAATGTATAATTGCTTATGCATGTTGAGCAGACAATGGGACAGCACAGATTCAGTGCTGAAAGCCAATTGAGTTGGTAGCTCAAGTCATATTACATGTATGCATATGTAATATCTGTGTGCATGTGTGCACATCTGATTGATGGCTCTCCTGCACCCAAAAATCCCCCTCATCAGCAGACCCAAGCAAAACAAAACATAACTGAGACCTTTACAGGGCCTGTGTCGATCACAGTGGGGACAGTTGTACAAACCAAACATGCAGAGGAGATGTGAATGCAAGGAGCAGAAAACTCTAGGGGATGTTTTGTTTTTCTGTTGGAGATCTGGAATAGTGGTACAAGCTGAAAACTGCTGGGAGAATTCAGAGAAATGTTTTTGGTTCTGGGCCAGAGCTGTGGCTCCACACCTGTAGGAGGCTGCAGATGCAAATGCTCAGGGGCACACGTGCACAGCCCTGAGCAGCCAGGCCTTTCTAGAGAAAGGGGATTTGATAAACATTCTTTTAAAAATCTTTTCATAATGATAGGATACAAACAGAGGCAGAAAAGAACCGAACAAAATAAGTCACGAGTTGAGTGACTGGGACTTTGCAGCTTGCTAAGGTGATACAGTGTGTGGTGTGTTTTGAGCTGAAAAGAGTATCTCAGAGTTCAGATTTCTCATGTTCTACTGAATCAAGAGCTCGATTTGCTAGACCACTACATAAAAAAATTATCATGCTTCTGTTTGAAATCATGTACAAAATCCTAAAAAAACCTCATATCACAACTTGCTACATTTAAAGGAGGTGAAGAGTTCGCATGAAAATATTGGGATGCTTATTGTGAGCTCCAAACTATCTGAAATGTTCCTGCTATCTTAAAGTCATCTGCATAGAAAAAATAATTTAATTTTGCCTTAAATGTAATTGTCAAGTTAACAGTAGCCATGGATTTTCTGGTCAGATAGTTTTTTTTAAAAACTATGAGGCAATTCACAAACTCATCAACTACACAATATTTCCTGAAAGACTTTTCTGTTGTTTTATGTGCAATAGAATTGTAATCACCTGTATTTAAATCTAATGGATTTGAAATAACCTACAGGCTTCCAGTTTAATGAGAGTTAGATTAATGAAAAAAGACCTTTTACCTCAGATTGCATGACAACATTTTCAAATTACATTCCTGAAACAGAGAATTCACTTATTCCGAGTAATTGGATGCTGACTAGGGTTAATATGTACAATGTCCTTAAATGAAAATGTTCTATTGTAAGTGGGACTGTATGATACCTGAGGCATTCTCAATAGATTTGGTTGGGCTCTGAGTTAATTATACTGCTTGCTATTTTTTGAATGAATTCAAGCATGAATTCTACACAGTAAAGATTGGGATAATTATATTCAATTCTGCTTGGTGCCCTGCTGAATGAATTGACCTTTTAGATAAAACTAGTCTCTTGAGAAGGAAACCTGAAGAAAGCCTGAACAAAACAACCAGATGCAGCTGGAGGCTGGGGAAAAGATTTATTTTTTTTTTCTCAAATGCTAAAGGAGTGGAAGAATCATAAAGGTTGATTTTTAGTCAATGAAAAAGTATTCCTGAGCTGGCAGTGACTTTGTATATGCAGTATATATAAAGTTATAACTTAAAGGCACTGATTTTTCTAAGCTGTTTTCTCATCAGTGATATGAGTGAAGGGAAGCAGCAGCAGAGCACCAGGAAAGCTCAGTGCACACAGGTGCTGCAGGCTGGGGCTGCAGACACGGGGCCAATAACGCTGTCAGCACGGCTGCCTCCCTCTGCACCGGCAGTCTGAACGAGGCTGGGCAGGGAACAGTGCTTCCCAAGGAACACTTGAACAGGAGGGAAGCACTCCCAAGGACCGGCAGAGCACCTGCTCTGAGTGCAAACATGCAGAGCGTCCTTTGAGGGCAGAGTCCCGTGTTAACTTCTCACCTGCTGTGTTCCCATGCTTTATGGAAACATTCAAAATTAACACAGAATATCTTCCTTCTTTTTATTTATTTTTTTTAATCTTCCAAAACTGGTTGTACTTGTAATAAAGTGACTATAATATTAAATGCAGAAAAGGTGGTCTTAGCTTTTCATTTTTCCATTGTGATAAGTCCTAGATTAGTGTTTAAAGTGATGATGTTTTGAATTGATTCTATGTAATGGAGACAGTTATTTGATCTTTTTTTCTCTGAAGGCATCTGCAACTAGCATGAAATACTTCTGTAACTGCTCTGTATTTTTGAAATTACTTCTACTGTGTAGTTGAAGATTAATTGAAGTGTTTGTGTATACATGGTTCTCTATGTAGCACCAAAAGTATATTTGTTTGTTTGTCACCTAAGCAAACATAATCCAGCAGTTTAGTCTCACAAAACTTCACTCATATGAGTAATTTTTCCCCTGCAGGGTAGCTCTCTGTTGGTGTGATGTCAGTAGGAAAGCAGAATTTAGCTCATAATGTTAGTTGGATTTATGATAAGGGCAAGTGTTTGTAACAACTTTTTTGATGGGGTTCCAGTCTCTTAAGCACATACATTATCTGTTACTGATATATCATTTATGTAGAGAATACAGTTGTCACTCACTTCATTTAATTAGATTATGGATGCTAAATTATCTACTAACATAAAATGTGCCTTTATACTGCAGATTGCAAAGGTTTTAAGAAGTTTAATATGCGACTTTTAAATTGGTGAGCAGTACCCTAAAGGATTCATATGGGGTTCTGTTTGTTTGTTTGTTTGTTTTTTACTGCAGTAAAATGTGAACATACCACGATTTTACTAAAGATGTTTAGTTGCAAATGGGATTTGGGTCAGTGAAGTTAGCTAGGATTTATTTTGCAGAAAATAGATCTAGGAGGTATAAAATGGTAAATTTAGTAATCAAAGGCTTGTATTTTGGCAGTGAGATCACTGAGTTGAGAACTGGGTATCTTCTGGTCTTTACACTCCAGTTAGCTGCAGTCATTTAGGTGAATGAACAATGTATTTATTGCACACGGTTCCAAGTTTGTTCTGACTATTAATGTAGAATAGCCTATTTGCTGCTCTGTTTTCCAATCCACTAAATGAATAATCTTCTACATATAGGGTCTGCCACACCTTACTGCATAAATTCTTTGCTTTATTTATATGTGCATTTAGTTGTACAGCTGGTAAGTCATTTGTTCAAAAGAGGTAAATGGTTGGTTTTGATCCTCAGGCTGTGAAACAGGGATTCACAATATGGTTATGGTCCTAACAAATTGACTGAAATATTGGGAACAACTTCAAGGATTTGATTCAAGCATCTAAATTAATGCTAAGTCCTTGTTTTTTCTGCACTCTTGATTGTATTTTAGAGTTGAAAGCTCAAGAGCTTTACAAAGGTTTAGTTATAAGACTTCCTAGGAACACCTTTTCTGCTGACATTGTCTTCTGCTCTTGTTAAAAGTGCAAGGCTACACAAACAAATAAAATCCTTGCCAATGGCTCCTAAAAACAGTGTCTGAATAGCCCATATTCCTGGTGTTCTCACAGGTATACCAAGAGTTCACCTTAAACACTTTAGCTGTAGATTCTGCACATGCTGTTTACAGGAGTGTAGTGCTTAAGTCAGGCCTTCTCATTATCTCATTATCTGTCATGCATGAAATACCTGGTAGGTGATTTCTACCAGGTGTAAGGCCAGATTCTGAGACCTTGGTTCATACAAATGAGATCAGCAACTCTAGTTAATTATTACCTGTTGGAACCAGAGCTGCAGTTCTGGGTGCAGTCAGCATGTGAGGTTCAGGCATCCTGAATGCCTCTTCCACAGTAAAAATTCCCTCACTTCTCCTTGAATCAGTGGGAGTTGAGGGTTTCCACTCCCTCAGTTGGGTTCTTGTTTCTACAGAGCTGCTTAACCCAGACCCTTGTGAACAATGCAGACTTACACTGAAGGCTGGTACGGGCCAAAGGACTGGGTTTCAAAGTAGTTGGAAGCTTTCACAAGGGGCTCCCAGTGAAGTGTGTAGCAAAGCTGTGCTCTATTGCAGTTGTGGAAGGAGACAGGATTTCTTTCTCCTTACCACCATTGAACAAGCCAGCTTTACTCCTGAAGAAGTTTTCACTTGTTTCTGGGAATAAATTCCTATTTTCTATGCCCTATCTTGTTTTCTGCATACCACTGTACTATGATCAGTCCTGTTGTGTTTTGTGTACTCTACCTAAATAATTTCTTCTGAATGGTGTCTAAATAATATTTGGCAGAATATGTACATACAGATAATCTGTAGGTCTTTCTCATGTAAAAATCTGGTACCAGGGAATCTTACTCTAAAAATAGATGTTATTTTAAAAAAATTCACAGTGATCACTGAAGACTACACAGGACTTAAGCTGCATGGGGGATGAGGCAATACAAGTACTGTGTGCTTCTGAAAATTCAGAAGATGCCCTGTTTTGATCCCTCTTTTGTGTTGCCTGAAGGTCAACTGGAATCCCTGGAGTCGTGGACAATCCTACATCTTCCCCTATGAAGAAAGTACAAGTAGCACAGAGAGGAGTGGATGTTGTTATGGAGTAGAACAGGGAGGACTGGAAAGTTGATGGAAAAGGCTGTTAGATGCTGGTTACTATGGGAATGCTGAGTTTGCTTCTCTTTTAGCCCACAATTGTCAGCTGTCAGGCTTTCAGCACATGAGGTGAATTTGAACCCCCATGTGCTGTTTGTACTGCAGTCACTGACAGTATTTTGCCCTAAATAGGGCAAAAAGCTACCAAGGGACAAGTTTTCAAGCTAACTTGAAAGCAGAAAAAGTCAGAAGTGTGTGCCATTAACCTATTAGAATTTCTCCAAACAGAATTCCAAGTAAATGTCTAAAAGGTCCTTTGAAAAAAAAAAATAGCAGGACATTTAATAGGTTCAGTCAGCATGAAATTTCTGTCTTACAAACCCAAAGACTCTTCTCAACTGATGTAGGTCAAGTCTCTTAGGCCAGGTTGCAGTACAGTTTCTCTCATCTCCAAATCTGTTCATTTGTTGCATCCCCGTGTATGATTGCTTTATCCTGTCAGGAAAAGAACAGATTGCTGTGTGTACCATCAAGAGGAGGCAGTCACAGCATGGTGGAGCCTACCAGTCTGTACATAAAACAAATAGGTGTGACATAAGGAAGGAACTCTTTTCACAGAGGAGACTTAGAATATGCTAAAGAAGGAGCAACATAAATGAAAACAGCTGAAAGAACAAAATTACATTATCTCCAATAAAGCAATAATAATAGCAGATAATAGCAGATATTCATTGAAGGTCCTGTATTTTATGTGTAGATATAGGTGATACTGTGATTTTGATTATGCAATGCACAATGTATAGTGCCGGTGCAACAAATTCAATCTAGAGATGAAATGCAGAATCTTTACATCCTCTGTAGCCTGTGAATTTCTGACTCAGATGACAGACAGGCACACTTAGAGTAGTAGTTGTTCCACATTAAAGGAGCTGCTCTTCCGTTTCATAGAATGTGAAAACAATTTCTTAGTGTGAGCCACAGCTAGTGGGGTACTCATCAGCTGGCACAGAACCGAACAGATATGGCAAGTTGAAAAGATAGCAGCAAATAGTCAGGCTGATGTGGGGAAACTTGTTCTCCTCTCTGTGATAGTTGGGTGGATTCTTAACCATGGCCTGGATGATCCATACATCTCTCATGTTTACCTGGTGTCAGTAACGAGTGTTTCATTCTGCTGTTATGGACAGAACCATATGTACCATGCAGTGAGATACAAGATCATCATCTTTCAGACCAGGGGTGCCCACAGGTTTACAGGTTTTGCAGGTTTATAAAACAGTGCAAAACAGTGCCTTTCTTTCCTGAGGTTACACTGAGGGGATCCAAACACACAGAGACTGTAGGGAAAACAGATAGCAAGAGCACTTACCTTGCACGATACAGGGCTTATTCTCAATGTCCAGCCCCTTGGATTTTCTAGAGAGGTGAGTTGGCAAGCAGCAGCCACCAGCTGCTTTTTGCAGGATGAGATTAAGCGTGAGAAAGGGTAAGATTAGTAGAAAACATCATGAGATCCACCTTGAAGTGATTCTTGATTCTAGTGCCCTCTTGAAGGGTGTTTGTAAGAAGGCAGACTGAGGTATTTATTCTCTCAGAGTACAGACCTTTTGTGCCAAAAGAATTTGCAATAAAAATTAAAATAGGAATTAAAAGAGAAGAGAGATCCACTTACAAAAGAATTGGGGAAGCATTGTGTTTATACTGAGAGAATGCATTCTATCCTTTTCATTGTTTTAAAATGTAAAGAACACAAATGGCTATTAAAGATTTTGCAACAATGAAAAAGTTTAACTAAGCATTTGAAGCACTGTGCAATGAGCAGCGAAACTGTTTCACTACCAAATAAAATGCAGCCTGGAAATGGCACTTGATGCTGGTGTGTACAAAGAAGTGTGCATGAACACATCATACGTTTGTGTGAAAAGTTCATGCACTTTGTGTTCTTAATCCACACAGAAAGAAACTTTTACATTTGAACCAGTTGTCACTTTATTTGAACAGAATCCATAAAAAATTTCTTAAACTAAAATCAGATGAAATCTGCACATTAAAATTGAAGTGTTCTTTGGACTTTACAAGGTTATAGACTGCTGACTGCAGGGATTGCAGCTGACGTTCAATAACATTTGAAGCTTGGAAGCAAGCTTTTTAATTTATTTTTTCTATTTATCCCTTAGAAGCTGCTTGCTTTTCAGCTGTTAATGCATTTCCAACAGAAATTTTGTAAATTATATTGGGCAACATTCTCAGTGAGAATAGATTGTGTAAGTAACAGTAATGGCTTCCTCCTGCTGCTTCTGGCAGTATGGATATTTGCCACACACACTTATTTAAATTTCTTGGGCCAAGAACTCTTCAAGGTTCAAAACATTCGTTACTCAGGGAATAAAATTTAATGGATAATAATTTAGGAAACAGAATTGATGAGAAAGGTTTTTAAAACAAGTGGCTGTTGTATATCACTGGCTTTAGTTTCTAACAAGAAAGGTCTTATATAAACTAACTTTTTCATAGAGGACGTTTTAAGCACTATGTTCTGTATCTTAAATCTCTATTAAATTTTTTCTTTCACTAAAATCTAAAAAATATAGGATTCTTTACTTCTTAGGTAAAGAAATTACCTACCATGGCAGATATTATAATTCACAGTTTTAAGGTTTTAGGGAGTGCTCCTTTCTTATCACCTTTTTGACTGTACCTTGTGGCAGGCTGAGCTGAGGGCAGGAATCCATATGTAAGGAACTCTGCATTTGCAGCACTTTCACCAAGAGCAGATTAGGACAACAGGGCGTGGTTTAGGCCCGGACACAAAAGAAAGTATTTGCAAGATGCTATTTGGTCTGTTGTTAACTAGAGAAAAGGCTTGGGACATGAGCTGGGAAAATTCAAAATGGTTTAACGACCAACATGGAAATAAAAGGGAAATGAAAGCTTTGTCTCAGTGAGAGTAATAAGGACTTCTTGGAATTTACCTGTTTTTATCAGTGCTAACTCTGTTACTGACAGATGAAATTGAATTCTTTCATCTCTTAGTTCATTCAATGCAAATTTTGGATATTTGCTGCCACGGAGATGTTTCCTGTTT
Source organism: Sturnus vulgaris (assembly GCF_052056855.1). Lineage (NCBI taxonomy): Eukaryota > Metazoa > Chordata > Aves > Passeriformes > Sturnidae > Sturnus > Sturnus vulgaris. The sequence continues at coordinate 9,851,159 of NC_142254.1, read as the reverse complement.
GTCGGCTTTTCTTAACTGTGGCTCTGTAAAATATAAGAATTTAGAAAGCTTTGACTTCTGTTTCCTTTGTCTTCTAGAAAACAGTAAGAATGTCACAGAAGGCACTGTGTTAAAAATCACTTTTAGTGAATTGCATGCTGATTTTTACAAATTTAATCTGAAGCCTGTTTTAATTAATACTAATTAATGCTCCAAGATACCGATTAATACTCACTGAATTTAAAATAAATGAGAAGAGTTCAGCAATTGCTAGACTTGCTACTGTTAAACAGCACAGATCTCTATTGTTGTTTCGCAGATGTTAGAGGATGTTATGAGATCTTTGTTTCCAAAGTCAGAAAAGTTTTAAAAATATTTCTGTTAGACTGATAGCTCTAGATAACTGCTGTTATATTCAAAAGACCATACATGTAAATTGGGCCCAAACCTGGGGTTTTGACAGGGAATCCCTGTGAGAGAAGCTGGGGAAGTTGAATGAGACACAGGGAACTGTTTTCCCTGAGCTCCACAGCAAGCACAATGCTGGGATATGTGAAACCAGAGCTACAAACTGGAACAAAAATGTGTTTAGCTTTTTAAATTTCCCCTTAAAAACCAGTCTTATCTATCTCTGCTTTTTATTATAGTAGTAAAGCTATGCTACATATTTCTATGCATGTTTAACCTCTGAATATTTCAGAGATTTGCAGAGTCATCAAGAGAAATGGAGCTCATCTTAATTCTTTGACTGATTTGGTGGGGAATCAAATTACAAAACTAGAGTCCAAAGCTTTCATACCTGCATAGTGTTTATATATATATATAGACATATATATATATATATGTGTGTATATATATATATAATGATACATACACGCCCACACACACACAGAGTCTCTGTTTTGCTTTTATGCTGCCTCACCTGTGCTAGTCTGACTGCCATGTGTGTGTGTGTTTCTAAAGTAAAACTGAGGTGTTTCAAAAGTGAAGTTGCAATATGTTTGCAAAAATAGACCAGTAAGTGTGAAATATATTTAAGCAAAAGTCGTGTGAAAGCCATAAAGCAGGTGTGGGTATATTGTTAATTTAAGAAAGTAACGTTTCCATGGTTTCTTGGAGAAAACGATGCATTTATTATTATTCTTTGTCTCAGAATTAGTAATAAGTTATGCACAGCAAAATCCCTCTCCCCCCTTTTTTGTAAAAGTTTTTTGACAACAAGATGTGGCAGCTTTCCTCCATTCCAAATGTTTGTATTGCCATCTTTGATCCAAGAAGCTGGTTTTGTTTACTGACTGTTACTGAATTTTGATGGGACCCTGCTTTTGAGTATTTGTGTGACTTCAATTAGAGATGTGAATATGTCCCAAGAAAACCTGAAGCATCCCATGCATTCTTGCTGAAAACCTTTACATGTAGCTATTACTCATGTTTTTAGCCTTTGTAGAATTTCAAGAGATTTTTCACACTCCATTAGGCAATTGTGGAAAAGAATTAGTGTTTTTTCTTGAAGTTATGCCTTTGTTTTTGGTCTCACTACAAAATGAATGAAGCTCAAGGAAGTAGGGTATTGTTTATAGTCATAAGGCAGGGAGGATTAAGTAATGACATTGTTATTAAACTTTTGATAAATTAAATGCAATAATTTTTCTTTTGTTCTCACCTATGGGACACAATTGTAAGGTATTAACTTGTCATAAAGATTTATACACCTTAATAATTTTAAGCAAAACTTTTCAGCAATTAAAATATTACCTTGATGAAGTTAAATATTAGTTCTTTATTCCTTTCTTTTCCCATGTTTGGAACAACTTCTAAAAAAATTATGGTGGCAGATATCTTGACAAAGGTATTTGGAAAAAGAATTATTGTGTGCCCTTGCCATGCTTTGTATATATGCATTAAGGATGTGACCCGAGAAAAATGTTTCTGTGGGACAAAACTGAATGGTAGGCACTGATGTTATCCTTGTAACTTGGGGATATTTCATCCTATATCTCCTTGATTGCTTGGAATGAAAACCCAGTCGTGGCTGGTTGCACCATTGGGTGCATTCCTGGGGCATGTCTGAGTTTGGTTTCATCCCATTTTTCATCTCTAAACCTGTATTGTGATTGCTTCAAAAGTGGTAAGTGGGGGTGATTCACCTCAAAGGCACACTTTTGAGCCAAGTTACAGCTTATGTAGGAGGTTATACAAATGATTAATATGATCCTCTTGATCTTTATTACTTGAATTTTATTTCATTTTTATGACTGCTACATGGAAAATTTTCTGTTTTGTTATAATGACAGTGGGGGAAGTCCCACCTAGAATAAAGTAAGAGTAGCTATTCTTTAACACAATGCTCTCTTTGCATAATACATAATTTCTCATTTTTTATTTCATAATTTTAAAATGTTATTGTCTATTTATCAATAATTATTTATCAATAATCAATTATTCTTTCGGATTGCAGTGCATGAAGCTATTAACTGCTCAGATCTTTGGTAGTGAAGTCTGCAAATTTACAAGCGATGTCAGCTTCATTTTCTTACAGTGCATTTCTGATGGGCACATGCTGAAGTGCTTTAGAGAGCCTATAATTATGGGCTAGTGCCAAAGTGAGTTTGCACAGGCCAAGTGGCCACCTCTGCTTTCAGCTCTGTCCCACTGCTGCAATGAATGATAAAGTTAGAAGGGACAAATCACAGGATCAGAGAATGGGTCAGGCTGGAAGTGACCACTGGGGTCATCTGATCCCACCTCCCTGCTCCTGCAGGATCATCCCAGGGCAATGGCACAGCGCTGTTCCAGAGCTCTGGAATCTCTCCAGAGATTCTTTCCTCTCTGGAAAACCATTCAGTGCATGGCACAGTGTCTGAAGGGGGGTACAGGGAAGCTGGAGAGGAGCTCTTCATCAGGAACTCTGTCTGGTGTGCATTCCAAGCAATGTGGAATATTTTCTTGTAGGGATGTACCTGCAGCAGTGTCCTGCTCTCTCCAGTAGTGCAGCTGGCTGTGGGAGTGCTTGCTGGGGAGGAGAAGGGCACGTTCTGGGAATGCTGGGCTGGGGTACCTGGAGCCCAGGCTGTGCTCTGCCCCTCTGGCTGCTGGAGGCTGTGAGAATGGAGAGTGGCTCTGTGCTGCTCTGGGACACTGCTCTGACCCCCAGGGAGCTCCTTGAGGTGGGACAGGGCTTCTGGAAATGATTCCCACCTTCACATCCAGGCTAATGCAGAACTAACTATAGGGAGCATCGTGTGGGTGAGACATGGGATCTTTTATCTTGCCATTCGGCTGGAAAACCCATTTCAGGCACTGTGTTTTCTGCAATGCCTCCCGCAGGGTGCCCGTGTCCATCAGCCACAGCTGTGTCAGTGAATGCCCAGTGAGATCACTGACCTCGTGGTGCAGAGGAATGCTTTAAAATTTCATTCAATTGGTTGTCAGCACAGATAAGTAAATATCTTTAATAGGAACATTTTTTCATATTTTTCCTTTAGTAGAACAGGCCAATGTAAATGGAGGAAGATTTTTGATGGTGGGAGCTTTCTTTTAAAATTATATTTACTCTTTCAATTACCATATTCATTTCTCATTAATAGAGTATTTCAAGGCCTTGCATTTTTGAAAGGGAAAAGGTTAGAATTATGGTCTAGCAGCTGGTTTTGATAGGGCGCAGTGAGCAAGTTAATGCTTACCAAACATTTGAAATTGCTTTTCAATTTCTGAAATCACTTTGCAGCTCTTCAGCTATTTTTTGGCTGGCTGCACTTTATCATATTAATATAATACTGTGCAGGAAAATATTGCATTTAAGTGCTGTGATGAAATCAAGCTGTTATGCTGCATGTGTGTGGTACAGAGTATATTTTTAGTGGGGTTTTTTTTAGCCTATAATTATGTGAGGTTTGGTGCCTTTCAGAAGCTATTTGTCAAGGGAAGAGGTTCTGGTTAGTTTTGATAGGGTAAAATACATTTTACAGCCTTGCTAAGCCCCATTTAACTGAAATAAACCTCATTGTAGCAGTGTCTGAAGGTAATACCTAGTAAAACTAGTGGTGACTTTTTTTTCTTTTTTTGATATATCAGTTTGGTAAATCATCTTTCTCTTCAGTTTATCCAGCTCATTTCTGGATCCATGAATCCTTAAGCTTCCTTGACACCACATATGTAGTCCTCTGCCAGGACCACAGATACCATTCCAGATGTTTTAACAAGAGGAAATAAAATTATTTTTAGCTAGGATTCCTGAGAGCACTACCAATATTGTGCTGCAAAGAATATTTGAAGATTACAACTGTTCATATAATTCAAAGAAAGTGTGTTTTCTGTCATCCCTAAACCAAACTTTAAGAGAAAGTAAGATTTTAAATTATACTTTTGCAGATGAAATTTCTAAAACAAATTAATCCTGATGGAAAGAGAGAGAAGGAAATCTGTTATAAATTTTAGCAAAAAATTTAACTTTATTTAATCATCTCAACCAGATGGTAAAAAGCCAAAAGAGCCATGTATCTTCATTATGTGGTCAGAGTCATTATCTGTTTCCTTCGGTATCTACCAGTACTTTTTCTCTCCAGTTATTTATTTTCCCCTTTTATAAACAAAACATATTTGGCCATCAAAAAATCCACAAATGATCAGAAGTAGTATATGTATACTCTCAACCATTTACTACTGCTTACTCTTTTAGGCTCTTCACAAAGTGATTTCTCTATTGAAATTTTCTTACAGAATAGCTTTGCCTGGTGCTGAAGTAGGTCATTTATCAGGACCTTGCATTAGTTGCCTCTTAGCAGTATTCATATCTTCAAAACCTAAATATTTCAGGTCTGAAAATAAAACCTGGCTCTTTTTCTGAACCTGTAAATTATTATTACTGTGGATGGTTGTGCAGTCGTTCCTTGCAGTGTTCAACCTGTTCAGTAGAAGAAAATTGATTATTTTACTTTTGAGTCCAGCAGGTCTTTTATTTTGTGAAAGCCTTGCAAAAGCTCATTGATTTACACCAGAGTTGGTTTGCTGTTTTCTTCAGTCAATACTGTCACATAATAAAAATCTTGACTTAACCAAGCAGTTTCAGTAATGTCTTGTTTAGTGTCCGCTGCTACTGGATACAACTCTGCAGCTTTGATTTAAATAAGAATAAAATTTTCCTCATAGCTTAGAATTTGATCACTGTATGTGATGCATTAACAGGAATATGAATAAATTATTTCAATCCTGGATAGTTTTGCATTGGCTATTTCTATAATGGACAGAAAGCACTAATACTGTTCTTATTTTTATTGTATTTCTAAATGCTAGCTCAAGAGACAGAAACTAACTAATAAGCTGCAAAATATGAGTAAATTATATCAGATATTTTGAGAGGTGTTCAGATGCACTAAATCTAAGCCACGGTTTATGTAGTGTTAATGTTTCATTGGATTGGTGCCTTTGAAGGTCTAGAATTGAACAATAGGAAGCACTTGACATAAAGTAGGTGGAATTTTGTTTGTTTCTGACTGAGCCTCCCAGTTTCAGTGAGTTTATTTGAACTTCAAGGTTGCTCTGAAAAGTTCTCTGCAGAAATTGTTGACTGAACACCGAAGAAGGAACAATTAACTGCTTCAAGAATGATGCAGAGGGAAATTAGTGCAGCAGCATTGCTGTGCTCATTAAGCCTGGCTATTCCAGAGGTGCAGGGAAAATCCAGCTGCTTTGTCACCTTCTCACATACAAATGCAGTCAGTCCCCAGCCAGGAATTGAGCAAACACGTTTCACTAATTTGTAAAAGAGGCAGGCACCATGATTTTCCCTTCTTCTGTTGAAAGGAGTGTTAGGTTAGACCTACGGATGTCATTGAAAGATGGAATGACTTGGTGTTACACTATAAAATTCATACTGAGATCACGAAGTAGACCAATAAAAAAATTAATTTGTAGTATAAATAAAATTGATCTCAAGCTGCATGTTAGTGATCTCTAATATATTTTTTAATTATTAAAATAATATTGTTTGGATTAAAAGAATACTTATTTTTGTTTTACCTGAATTTTCTCTGTCAGGATGCCTAAATTTCTTACAGAGGTCATACAGTGGGATTTATGTATACTCGGAAATTTTTCATTTTTAATAGCTTATGATCATATCCAGTTAATAAATGTATGCTGTGAACCCTGTTCTGTTTTGTCAGTTACAATCTTGACTTGTAGAGCTTTTCTTCTTCATGTAATGATGGTTCAAGGGACTTGGATCCAGCTTTTCTCACAGGATTTGATAATAAATATTAACATGTTTAAGGCATGTAAAGTCCTGCCCTTTCTAATAGGTGATGGGATTCCCTCATTCCATTTTTGCATTCTGAAAATGTGCAAAGCAGTGGAGTTTCAGGTGCTCAGACTACTAAGCACTCATTTAACAGCAACACAAAAAGACCTTGTGAAATATGTGTAGCAATGATTAATCTACCATCCATGTAACGTCATTACTGCAAACATTGCTTTTATTCAAAGTTGTAGCAGTTTCAAAGGGTCTGTTATCAGAACAGCTGTGGCTCAGGTTCAGCAAGCCAATATGTGGGATTATGTAGCACTCAGGGTCCTAAAGTCTGCAGAGTGTTATATTCATTTTACATGAAGTAGAACAAAACCAGCTAAACAATGGTTCTTTCTATTTCGTCTGGTTTATTTTATGATAGCTTCCCTTAAAATAAAGTGGGATGGTGGTTGATTTCTGGTCCAAATTTCTCTGTGTGACACTAGATGTGCAGGAAGCCTTGGTTCTTTTAAAATTATAAGAAGGAAATTAATGGGGTTTATGCATTATTTTTTTGTTGTGCTGGTTCTGTGCATGTAATATAGGGATGCACTTAGGTTTATACATGACTTCCAACAGTCACATGAAATTGTTTTTACATAGGAGCAGTGGATAGATCCGAAATGAAGTAATGGCACTAGGACAGTGGTTATTATCAGCTAGAACTAATATTTCAAATATTTCAAACAGGTCTATAAACCAGTCTGAGGATTCAAAGATAGGGAATTCAACTTTTTTTTCTTTTCTGCAGAGAACCTATTGCAGATGCTTTTATCTTGAAGTGAGATGCTCTTTCCAAAGCAAAACACAATGATAAAAAAACAGAGTACCCATAAGGTGAGCTCAGCTTGTAGACAGTGAGACAACTCTGCATGAAGCATCTGAAAACTGAACATGCATTAGAGTATTAAGGGTCTAAGTTTTCCAACAAAATTCACATACACAATAAGCTCTTTCTCATATTAACATTATCTTGATCGTGTTTGTGTTCATGTTCCTTGTGAGTTTCTAAGTGTATCTTTACTTCAACTTCCATTTTGTCCTGAAAGCATAGATATTGAGAAACAATCCTAGCTAGAATTTCCATCAATAGATGATGAGCAAGAAAGTAAACATAAGCTGGTCACGATACACGATGCCCTTGCCCATGTGGTGACAATGTTCAGATAAAGGCAATTCATAAAAGATTAAAGAACTGACTTTTCAAGTACTTTTAACATATTTGGCTAGATGAATGAGTAATTGAGTGTCATCATATGGTTAAGCCTTTCAAACCATACATTAATTGAGATATCCTAAATGTTGACTGAATACTCAAAAATATGGAAACCAAATGTGAAGCTCGCTGCTATGATCTAATTACATCCTCCTTTTCAGATGGTTTCCTTAATAACTTTAAGGTTATTGATGCATTCCTCATATGCTGCAATACTTACATGTGTAGGTCGAGTGTCTCAGTGCATTATTTTGGTGGTGGCTTCATTTTATCTGGCTCCTTTCGGAGCTTTCTCCCCGCTTTGGAGTGCTTGTTAAAGCAGGAAAGGAGAGAAATGCAATGTGCTTTTATTATTCATGCACCACCAGGGCCATAAAACAGGCTGCAAAGGTTTTGAATGTCCTGCCTGGCGCAGCAGGCACTCTGGCTAAATACTGTAGAACATCACCCCTCCTCAGACATGGCAGAAAAGAACAGGCAATGTACATTAGTAGCCTTTAAAATCTGTAAGCAAGTTGCATATTTGCGTCAAAAATGTGAAAGCAGTTATTGATTAAATGGCATTAGAGTGCCCTTGGCTTTAAAAGACATTCAAAATAGGAGGCAATGCTCAAGATCAATAATAGATTTTATATTTGTGACCTGAAAAAGTAGCAGTACCACATAATTTAGAATCAAATGGTTCCTTGTGATTCTTGCTCATGTATTAAGATTTTCTTTTGTGTCTTCTACACATCTGTTAAAGCATCTGTGACATGCTTCCCTCTGCCAAAAGATGGCAGGAATCTCAGGACTTTTTTGAATATGACATTATTTTCCCATCATGCACAGCTTTGATTGGGCCAAATTTTTCCCACCAGCAGAAAGTAAATGAAACAATAAATATTTTTCACGAGTCAATGTGGAATGTGAAGTTCTGCTAGTTTAGTTACCTAAATTCTGTTTTGTGTAAAGTAAAGCTGATACACTTCTCTTTTCCTAAGAGCTGTTTGTGCACAGAGTGTGTACAACTTCTTTGGGTAACCTATAGCAGGGGGGGACCTGTTGGTTGCAGCTGCAATATCCAACTGCTGAGTTTTATTTTTGAGTGCCCGCTTCGCTTTTTCCCACAGTTGGAGGGAGTCTGTGTGTATTTGCTGGATTTCTCACTCAGTCCAGTGAAACTACCCATTTTTATCATTGCTTTGTTTACAAGTGTACAGAGTACAAAGGCTTTTCCTTTAATTTTATCTCAGGGTAAAATAGCTAATCTGTTTTGACATGCTATCTAAATGACACTCAAACTAGTATATGGACTAACTCATCCATAAGTCATTTCTTTTATACACATGTACTGCTGTGTCCAAGAAAAAGAGTTATATTGGCTGCAAGAGTTTGAATAATAATGGTCATTAATATGTCGAATTGAGGGTCACCACATTCATCCCACATATCAAATCCCCTTTCAATGAGATCAGTTCCATCAGCTGTCAGATTCCATTAAATATATCCCCCAGACCTACTGACCAGCTGACAGTAGAGAAACTCAAAACCATACACCCACTATTAGCATTATAAAATGTGAAATCAGCTGGAAGGAATGATAGCAGAACTGAAAACAAAATAGATGAAAATCTATAATGCCCTTGTGTCTTCCTAAACAGAAACCCCTAAGAGTTAAAATGCCCCCATAAAACATGGAGGTAAAAACAAAGGTTGTCACATTGTTTTCTTCATAACCTATAATGATTCTTTTACCTTTTGTTAATGCAAGATTTGCATAAATGTTTCATGAGGTTAATACAATGCATAAACTGAGCAGTTTATTAAGCAACATCTGTGCTGTTTTCTCAGATAATGCAGTGTTGTTTCCAAGTCACTGAAATATAACCTATCATAAGGTTTTGGTTGTTAAAATACTTGTTTTGCAAGGCCTGTGATCACATCTGACATTTTTAGCAGATGCCACAGTAATACAAAAGAATTCCTTAATACCACAATATGTGTTAGCAAAGCACCCTGTAAGAAGTGGATAATATTCCACTGAGCTGCTATAGTTCAGTGCTGTGCATAAGACATGAGAACATCCCGTGTGTCATCTTCCAGATAAAAATACCCCATTTCAAAACTACCACAACTGCCCATGGGACTTTTATCTAGTGAGATCTTATCACCCTTGACAGTTTTTGACTTTGCCATAAAATCACTTTATAGTTGTTTTTTTTTTAAATTAAGAGTGGGAAAAACTTTGCACGGCCACAATTTTATCTTGATATTGGTGCCATATGGGAGTCTTTTGGCAGAAAAAAAAAGTTATGAGACCAATAATTTTTAATGAAACTTGGCTTAGCTCTTGAAGCAGGTCATGCAGATAAAAAGTGGGCGCATGGATTCTGTAGCCATATTCTGTTCTTCTGGCAAGGCTTGGAGAAATGTAGTTTCAATTAAACCAGGGCATAATGGAGATATGTTTTATATTATTGATTCTGTAAGAAATAATTTGGGCATTTTATTTATTTATTTTCTTAATTTTTTTTTTTTGCCATGTGTTTAACTTACTCTTCACCAACAAGTATGGTAATTGTGGTCTTTAATATTTGCATTTTTATCTAAATTCTCTCACAAATCCCTGATTTTTTTTGGTTGTTAATTTGAAATAATATAATGTTTTTCATCTAAGACATCCTCAAACTGTGAGGATGCAGGCCTTAATATCGTAAGGATGTTTTATATTGGCTTAAAAGTTTTATGATTACCATTGAGGTAAGAATTTTTTTTTTTTGAAACTTTTAATGATATGCTTGCAACAATTACTTTGCCCTATATAAACTCTTACACTGGAGTCTGTGCTTCTGTGTCCATGCAAAATGTCCACTGGCCAGCAAGGCTGTGTCTGTGAGAGCAATTGTGTTGCTCAAGGATCTCAGCTCAGTTCCAGTTGGGTGACAGTGGTCCAGAACCTGAATGGCTTCTTGTGTTTCCATTTGAGCAGATATGTTTATTTTCTGATCTATCTTGGACAGTGCTGGTTTGCTTTTGAACAGTTGCCAGATCCTGCAACATGGAAGGCAGAAAGTTTCTCTGCTGCTGAAGGGCACTTGCCTCAGCAGGAAAATGTACCAAGGAGCAAAAAATCCTAGCAAGTCAAACCAAAATCGTGCAACTTTATATGACAAAACTCCTTCTGAAGGCTTTGGCTCAGTGGCAGAAAGGAAAACGCTGAATCCAAATGAAACAAGGGAAATTTAGGTAGCAATAATGGCACAATTATCCCATTAGAATTAGTCTGGAGTACTATTGTTAACACACAGTCAGTTTCAGTGTGAACTTAGGATGCACAAGGAATGCAAGATCAGACCCTATATAATGAAGGGATCATTTACACACATTATCCCCACAATGAAATGCTGTCACCCCTTGGTGGAAAACACAGCTGCTTTTTAAAAGCTGCTTTACTGTAATAAGTGTGCAACTAGAGCTGGTTGAAAAACATGAAAATTATTTTGAGAAACATTTTAAACTTTCATAGTTGCCTCTATTTTGCAGGTTCACAATAGAATATTTATTTCTCCCCCAGATTTTAAAATATTCTGTTCATAATTGTAGATTATTTTGAATTTTAAAATATTTTTTCCCCAAAACACATTTCAGTAAACTAAAAATATTATGATTTAAAAAATACTTTGAACTCTGCAGGATATTCTTATTAAACACAAGATGTGTTGCAAGCATATAATTTTATATAAAATATATATTTTTTTAAATTGAAAGGGAAAATAATGGCCAGAACTTCAGATAAGAGTGTTGTTTTAATTGTGTGTTTGATCTTCAGAAGTCATTAGCGTTTTCTCTTATCAGAGGACCCAACAGCCATTAGTATTGATGTAACATGTAGAAGTCAAAGGCACCAGCAGACCCCTGATGGCTTAAACATAAAATCCCTCCCAGCCTGGATATAGGACTCAGAAAGCAGACTTATAGAGGAACACCAAGAAAATAATGCGACCAGTGTTGGTCATCCAGATGAAAAATTGCTTCTGTTACATGCAGAGATCATTACTTTTCTCATTCCTTTAGAAAACAGAATATCTCACTTTTGCTTTTCGGTCAAAATATAGACAATGCATTAAGAGCAGTCTATAAGAAACAAAAAATATAAGAACATCAGAAGTTTCACATGGAGAAGAGATGTGGTTTTCCAAGCTTCCTGAGAATAATTTTTCTGATTTTTTTTTTTCTTTCTAATTTTTATTATCTCTGTCAATAAATGGTGTGCCTCAGCTGTGGTGGTACCCAGTCAGGTATCTTTGCCACTGGTCAGTACAACAGCTGTGCTGCTGACATGGTTCTGCCATTAGGATCAGCACTTACACTTGGTACATTTCCTGTGCCAGGAGTCTGTCCCTCCTGGCACAAGGAACATGCCAGGAGGGAACAGCTGGGTTGTCATCAAGTATTTGGACATCACTCTCAGCTTTGCTGGGTCTCTGTGCTCCTTACAGTTACTTAGGCCAGTGGGACAAACCTATTGATAACAGGTCTTCTTACATGTTCTAGCTAATTAGCAAATAGTATTTTTATTTTGGTTAAATTTCATTAGGCCTGGTGAACAGGCGTCTACAAATTCACTGCAGCAGAGGAAAGGTGGCTCTTATCTGTCTCTCTGTTGGGACTTCTGCCACATCTTCCTGCTGCTTCCTTGAAATAATTTGATTCATCAGCCTGGCAAAGGTAGTTCCCCACCCAGAGAAGGTAATGGTGTCTTGAGGTCTCACAAGTTGTACTGACTCAGAAAAGTCAGAGGAGTGACAATAAGGGAGGGTGTATGGAGGGACAGGACTTAATCTCAGAAGCAATAGAGAAATTAGTTCAACTCAGTGTGAAGCTGTTTCTTAAACTCTTTGGGATTATTTGGCTGGGGTTGCTGTAGAAACTAAAATTTTTGCATTCTTATTGGCATCAGACTTTGACTCTGGGGGGGTTTTGTTTCTTTATATGGAGCAATACACTTCCACAGAATGAGTCCTTTTCTTAATACACTTAGCATTTGAATTGTGTCTGTAGCACATTCCAATAGATTTGTTGCTTCTTATGGGGTTTCTTTTCTGTGAGTTGGTTGACTTGATCAGATAAATGCCAGTGCTGGAAGAAGGGGTAGCAATGTATGACCAGGAGAAGGGATGAGGTTGGAGTGACTGGGACTTTGGCAGTATTTGTTAGATAAACTGCAGGCAATCCTATGTGAGTCAAGTTTGTTGTGCATTACTTCCTGGAGTAGCAAGCTATGGCATCACAATTGATTGAGTTGTAGAGTTTGTTATTTATTTATTAATTAATTATTTTACTTGAAGATTGAAGACAATCAAAGGAATGGCAGAGTTTTTTATACAGAAAAATATCATGATGTGGATATTTTGGGGTGTCTTTGTCTTTAGTTGCAAATGTTTGATGAAAAAATTCAACCTCATATTAGACATTTCAAACAGGATATGAAGAAGTCCTAAGCCCTGGCCTAGCCCTGCATATGCTAAAATGAATATAAACTTTGACTTGGATTTCACTCAGAGTATGCTTAACATGTTAGCAGCCTTAACATGGCTCCCTGGCAAAGACTGGAGCCTGAAAACAATCTGGATTTATGGAGAGATGGCTCTACATTACACAGAGTTCTGTTGATAAAACAGACTGAAGGCTTTTTACAAAAGTGGAAACCTTTTGAGATTATTCCTCATTAACATTGCCTAATTGCAGCTCTTTGATCTTTAATTCCCTTGGCCCTCACCTCCTCTCCTCACTCCATTAATGGATGCTCTGGCCCTTGTTTTCCAAGGCAGATGAGCCTGTTTCAAATACTCAGAGCTGGCTGCTAGCAGCCATCTGTTGCACACAGGACTCTTGAAGTCACTGCATTATCAGATTGATTTCCATGGGCTTCAGGCCATACTTTGGGTAACAGACTTTGCTGCAGCCCTTTCTGAGGATGGGTACCAGCAGTAACTAACACACTAATGGACACATGCAGTCATACGTATGAAAGTGTCCCTGGGCTTTTGTTTCATTAATTAATCAACACCAGTGTCACGTTATTTATGATTTCATTTTAAATGCGTTTCTAAAGCAGAAAACATTTGCATTTTGGCAGTTCCATAGGAACAAGAACAAAACAAGAAATACTCTAGCATTTATGTATGACAAATTAAAAATGTGTTTTTTGGTGCATCTTCTTAAACTATAGAGAGTCACCTACAAGACAGATCCAAACATTCCAGAAATAAACCCTATGGTGACAGATGACCCTATGAGAAAACTTCTAGCCCCATAAAACTATGGTTTGCATTTCTAAACTTTGTATTGTCTTCTTTCTCTCTATGAAAAACAGGACTCAAAACTTGAAGTAATTGTTAATGCAATTTCTGTGTAAACCTGGGCCAAGGTCCAGTCAAAATTGATGGTTTGGATTGATTGTTTGATTTCGTTTGACTCTGTCTCAGCTGGAACAACACCTCACTGAAACAGGGTGACTTCCTGAAAGAATCTTCATAAAAATAATTATTTTTACTAGCTTTAATTCTCTTACTTTTATTCCATGTCCATTTCTGCTCATCCCAATCTTAAAATCTATTCAGCATTCCAGGGGAAATCTTCTAATACAGTTTGAGGAAACACTTAAATTTGCATCGAGGGTCATATGCTGACTAGAGGAAATAATGTGACCTGCCTACTTATCATTTACAAACAGTTCAGCTAAACCACATTTCTGGATTTTAAAGGAAATTCTGCAATATAATAATTGTATCTATTCATGCTATTTGTAATTTCCAAATGGTAAATCATCATCTGTAAGAAATGCTCTCAATCAAGGGAGAAAAAGACATATAATTATGTCATTTATAATGAATTCTAAAGGAAACAAAGACTTTAAGAGGAAAAACTCTGGAGAAAACCGAGGAAGAAAATCCACACAATAATACCAGTTGCTCCTAAGAAGATGCATAGCTGATGAAAAATTTGCATTTATTATATGAAACTCAACATCAAACACTTCAGGGAGGGAACTGTCAAAACTCTGGAGTCTAGGCAAACAAGACCTGACTTTTATTAGATAAATTACATACTCTCCTTCTTTTGTAAGCATCAATAAAATCAACTTTTTGACAAATAGCTATCTCCTGGGTGCAAGTTCTGAGGATTGCTGCTAATCTTCATCTTTTGAAGCATCCCAAGGATTAAAGGCATATGTCAATAACAGTGGCCCATGACCTTTGTGTGGAAGGTACCAGTGGCTCTTTGTAACTGCTCAGTCTGTGATGTGAGATGAGATGTACAAATGCTGAGAAACCATGGAAGAGCCCTTGCTGTGCAGAAATCTGTAGACTCAGGAAAGGTGCTTTCATACTGCAGGGCTCTTGAATGGCACACATTGTCTGGCAGAATTGGGCTTAATCCATTTACTTTTAATACCAACTTTAACAAATAGCATTGATTGAAAAAAACATATATCCTTTAAATAAAGCAAGTAGGAAGAGAAAAACAAAATAAAATATCCAGTTTTCTACTGACATTTCTGTCTGCTGTCTAGATTTAGTGCAGACAGAATTAATTTTAATGCAAACAGCTTCTGTGCAAGGACTAATTGGTCTTTATTCTCATTTTGTAGATATTTATTAGGTGAGACTCTTCTGTTATGCTAATATAAATCAATAACTCAGTTGAAGACTATGTGGTTGCATCATCATAAACTTACTAAGGAAATAAATAGCTTGCTGGATAAGTGAGATGATAATAGTAACAGCAGTAGCAGAAATGAAGGAGTAGAAACTCAGGGGTTAGATTTTCTCTTGGCTATGGATGCTAAATACCTCACTTTCTCCTGCCTTGCAGGGTATGATCAGGGCAAAAAGTCAAAAATCCCTCTGAGGTTGTCAGATGGACCTGTATATTTGTATATGATAGTGAAATTAAGTCCTAAAATCTCACCTTCTACTCCTGCTGCTGACATTTCAAAGGCACACATAGCTCAGATAAAGAGCAAAGATGTAACTGCCTTCTCTGTAGTCCCTGGGACATGAAGAAAAAGCTGCTCAAAGTGGTGAAAACAAAATTGAGATTTGCTGTCCCTGAGAAAGGGGATTGGGTCATTGCTGTAAAGGAAAAAGAGAGAGTGAAGAAAGGGACACATCTGAGGCTGCAAACTGTGGAGCTGGTGACAGTGGATTTGAAATCTGTTGCTGAATAGGGATTCCCCAGATGTCTGCAGCCTCCTGTCACATCCTGACTCCTCCTGTAGCAGAATCAGCCCCAAGCCTGGTTTTGAGGTGTTCAAGCATAGGCAAAGGCCATTGCACTGCAGATCTTGTACTGCCCTGTGTGAGTTTGCTGCTTTGGCACTGGGCTGATCTGGTGTAGCCTGTGGCCAAATACCATTCATGGAGTTAGGATTTTTCTCTGTATTTGTAGTAGCAAAGCATTATAAAATCTGTCTGGAAGTAATTTAGAAGGATGTATAGTGAATTTTGGGATCCTCAGACTGACACAACTCCAGAACTTCTATTCCTAGCATTCTTGTCCTGACACTGCATGTACTTTTCCTTCATTCTGATTTCACCCATTATGCTGGTTTGGTATAAGTGCAGTTGTCCTTTCCTAGTAATTCAACACACCCAAAATGAAAATCCATAAAAGTGAAGAATAAAGAAAAAAACACTCAAGGAAACAGCAGGAAAATGGTAACCTACCTGGATTTAACCTATGTGCATCCAGTGTCTTTCTTACCAGTGAAAGGAATTCTTCAGGGTACCATATTGGTCTGAGTGAGAGGAAAATGCTCTCATTACTAATGCTGGGGTTGCTGTTTTCCTGATGTCATTTTAGTTCTGCCTATCAAGATAATTCATTCTGAGAAATAGCATATTGTCAGTGTTGGTCGGTGTCCTGAGAAAACAATTCAGATTGTCAAAAAAAGTCTAGTCCCTCCTCACATCCCATAGCATATAATTAAAAAAATGAAGCAGACAACCCATAAGGAAAATAAGTAGAATGAATTGAAGTGGGCAGCTCTTCAGGTGACTGCCTATACTCTCAATCTTATCATAACTCTCATACCTGCAGAATTACTGAGGTGTGCTTTGCACAACACTTACAAGTATTAGATATATGGGAGTTGGTGAATATTTTTTTCCATTGCTAAATATAATTAAAACCAATTCATAGATATTAAACAGAAGCATAAGGACCTTGTTCTGTGTGAGATAGAAGGGGAGGGAGCTTATGCAGCTGTGTCTGGTAGAGGGCAGAGTGTAAGAGAGTTTCACTGAGAAGTGGAAAGAAACTGGATTAATAAGGTGTAACCTGGATCAGAGACTGAGGAATTTTTAAACATATGCAAAAAGTGAAGTGAAATCTGTGCATCTGGAACTTCACAAATATCTTTCAAGTTCTGCCCTCAGTCAGTGATGTTACATAGTTTCTGCTTTGTGGAATAGTTTGAGCAGTTGGATTGCTTTTCTCTCCTTTTCACGGATACCATGGTTACCTCTCTTCTGATAATTGACAGGTTATTGACTGCTTTAGGAAGTGATTTCTCTAATTTTTAAGTTTTAATTTTAAGAACAGAGTTTTTGCTGTCCAAGGGCACTGTATGTGTTGTACACAGTGTGCTGTGGCTGCTGTCTTGGCACTTGTTATAGTGGAAGGGAAAGTCAGTTCAAGGCTGCAAGCAAAGGCAGCAGAGGTCTATGCAGCTGCCTGAGAAATGTCTTTTCCTTTTGGAGAAGAATTTTTCCATTAGAACTAAGTGGAATTGTAGAATTAATGAAACAAAAAGCAGAACTTCACAGAAAATTGAATGATTATTCCTTCAGAAAAAAAATATTTTCCAAATTTTCTTGAAACACTGTTGACCATCATAGTGAAGGGCATGCATGTCATTAAAAATAAGCAGTGATTAATAATTCAGTGTCAAGTGCTCACAGGCATTGTCTCCTACTAGTTCACCTGCCATTAAAATATTCTAAGATGATTTTCTGTAGATGTGAATGGAGCCGTGAGTACCTGAGCAGTTTGGCTCCACCTGAAAGCCATGGATGTGGAAGGTCAGTAATGTGACATCAAATGAGTGTGCCACAGAGTCAGTGCCTCTGTTAGACATCACAATCAGTGGGGATGTAGAGCTTTTTACCAGAGGACAGCTTCTTCCCTTTCTATGGAATGACAATGGTGGACTTCCCCAAAGCTTCTGCCTGCATGAAAAAACAGCCTTAAAAATCTTTGGGCCAGATATACCCAGCTGTGGGTGTGTTTGTCACTGCTGAGCCCTCTGCAGCATATGCCAAGTGTCAGGGAGCTTTTAACTTATGGATCCCATTGCAGGCACAGACTCCACAGAACAACACCAAAAACTATCAGAGAACACCTGCCAGCTTCCTGCAACAGTTAGAGAGTGGTTTGTGATTTAGGGTTTATGGGGTGTGGCTTCCTCATTGCTCCTTGGTCCCCTGGGGAAGGATCAGGACAGGGAAGGAGGCTCTCCTACCCACAGAGCTCCAGAATGTATCACTTCCTTCACTCACTCTTCCCAATTTTTATCCTTTCCAGTAATCTAAGACTTGTAATGAAAGAACGTTTGATTTGCCAAGCAATTTTTACTTTTTTTGGTCTGTACTGTTCATTTAAATGAAAACAGTTGTACCTTCCATGGTTGTTAACTTGCCAAGGATTTGGTATTGCTGATTTTAGCAATCCTGCCAAAACATTTTCTTTGCTGAATTTCTGTCATTTTTCTATTGTGCATTAGTATTCCAAAATTCAGAATTAACAGGCTCAGAATTTACCTCTCTGTAGCTCAAGGCACTATATTAACTTTTTATATATATTGCCCAGGAATTTTCCACATTAGGTTGGTTTTGATATTGAGGATGTTTTTGATAATTGAGTTAGTTCTAGAGTACAATAAGGATTTTTTTTCCTCTCTGTTCCAGGCCTGCATTATTTTTGCTTTAGCTTATCTCATTTTGCACATTTTCTCACTGAACTGTATTCCAGTGGTTTTTAAAACACATCATTTTTTGTCAGGAACTATCAGGTCTCTCTTCTTATAACATGATATAGTAGCATTTATTGTCATAGGTATGTCAACTAGGCTAAAGAAGATTGAAGTCTGACAAAAAATGGGGCCAGTAAAACCTTTAAGAACCAACTGAGACCCCGTGTAAGTCAACAAATATTGACTAAATTGTGATGAAATCATGCTTGATCAGGCTGTACTTGAATTTAGCTGTTATTCCTTTCTAAAATATACATTACAGCTTTCTTAATAATTTATTTTTCAATGGGCAAGGGTTAGAGACTTTGAAAAGACATCTTGCTGGTTTTGAATTGACTCTACTTCTATCTTCCTACTTCCTCTAATAAAATGGAGAGCCCAGTATTACCAGGTTTTGCCAATTTATTTATTTATTTATTTATTTTATATAATTGTCTTTCAAGAATAAAATTCACTTGATTTTTTCTCACGATTTCTGCAGTTTATGAGATTATTCCTTTGATGGACTCTCTCTTAAGTGGATATATGTGTTTGTAGTGCAGTCTCCTGACATGTGCTGTTACCTTTTCTTAAATGGCAAAAGTGAAATAATGAGTAAAGAACTTGCTAGATGCCAGAGGCTGCAACTATTTTGTAAAGAAAAGTAAGAAATATGATAAGAAGTTAAAGTTCTGAGATGCTTTTTGTGGGGCTGGGTTTTTTGGTGGTTTTATCAGATGCTAAACTCTTTTCCAAGGCTAGGATATGTTCTGTGTATGAGGACCTGTTTCAACATTTATCACAAGCAAACCACTGTGCTATTCCAAACATGATATATTTCACTTTAGTACTGCTGACTTCAGCTTACTAATTGCCTGACAGCATTTTCTTTGTTAAGCTTTAACTGTGATCATCACACTTTTGTTGTACTGACAGTAGAAATATTCAGTAACAGACGACCTAAATACATCATAAGCACAACTGTACTAATCTTTCATAATGGGTGTGCTTTTGGAATTATATGGAACACGTGCATATAATCATTGTCAGGAGCTACATGCATTCAAGTCTCCAAAAGCATCAACTGAAAGCATTATCTGACAAAGCATTCTGATGCTCAATGCACATGACTTACAAAAAAAAACCAAACCAAACCCCAAACACAAAAACCAAAAAGAAAACAAAACATAAAAAACAACAAACCAACAAACAAACAAACCAAAAAACCCAAAACAAACAAGTTAAAGCCCAAACCCATAAAGATGCAGTTTTTATTTTTTAGCTAATTGAAGCTGCTTATTATATCAGAATCATCAGGACAGAACTATCATCATCTACATATGGTCTGGATCAAACTAGTCAATTCCTTTTGTGATGATATGAGCCCACAGAAATCCACAGGCCCTCTTTCTGCTGAATTGACTAATGTTTCTTGTTTTTTAGAAAAAAGGCAAACTGCATACATCATGTATGCTTGGAGAGATAGTGTCCGGAGAGATCTAATTTTGCACAGAGGAGAGTTCTGTAGCTTTGGTTGAACAAAGACTGATTTGCTGCTGCTATCACTTTCTAATTGTTTGAAAGGGAAGGTTCAGTTTCCTGGCATATAAGCAAAGGTGTGGGAACTCAAAGGCCTGTGCTACGTGTCTGCTTCCACATCAGCTTATTTGAACTCACTTTGCAAGTTTTTGTTCCTTCATGTTCTATACTCAGCTAATAAAATTTCATTTGTCAGAGCTGCTGTCGGCTTCTATACATCAGTGAGGAAACCTGCATTGTGAATCATGATGTAGGATAGAAATTCTGTAGTCCCTTAGCAGCTGTAGCAGCCCAGAGCAGTGCAGACTCTGGTCCACACTCCCTTGGCTGCTCAGCAAACTCCTCTGAACCAGGGAAGGGCATCCCTGTGACTCCCTGCACTCTGCACCTTTAGTCCTTCACCAAAGGATTTGTCAGAAGATGATCTGAAAACTTCAACCATTTCTAATATGCATTAATTTCTCTTCCTGACAGTAATATTGTTCTAGCAGTCTTTCAAGTCTGAAGTTGAATTACATAAGCAATGCTGATTATATGTCAGGGCTGTTAAAATGCTCTGGCATTTGTCGTGTTCAGGCACACAGACAGGGATTTTCAACAGCACCACCGTGGTTTAGGATTTAGTCAGTTTGGGATATCTCATTCAGTTAGCTTAGTGTATCATTCTTGTCTGTTCCTAATGATCTCCTGAATGATGTTTAATGAACTCTTAGAAATAAATATATGCCATGGAAGATCTGCCATCTCTCTCTGTTTACTAAATATTTCCAAATGGAGCACCTCTGGGCTCCAAGACCTATCCTGTATATGTATCAAATTAAAAGGGCTTTGGAAAAGATATTCTTTTCCAAAATACATGAGGAGGAGCTGTTCATAAACACCTCCTTCTGCCTTTGTTTTTTTGTGGTTTTTTTTCATCTGTGGTTTAGTGCCAATGGAATGGATAGAAATAGTAACTCAATTCTATGGTGACAATTCATCTAGAATCTTTATTTTTATTAGGCCCCAAAAACATTTTATGTATAAGATTCAGTGTGGTGTGTGATAAAAATGTCTAACATCAGCCAGTGACTTTCATCTAAATGAGTACTGCAGGAACAAAGGAAAAATATGAAGGTTCATTAAATGCAATTCACATTCAAAACTGAGCACAGTGAAATTTTAAAAATTGGATGAATTTGCAGTGAGGTTCATAGTCTTGAATATATTGCATCACAATATTGGGACAATTTTTAAAGTGAAGATTTTTAGAACCATTATAAAATTTGAGAATTACTTGTGCATTATAATGGACACTAAACAATCAATGATCACTAGTAAGAGTTACCTGCTTCCTGAAAAACTTCAGATACAGTTTTACATTGATTTCCCTTTTGGCATTTTATTTGCAGCCAGATTATTAAATGAACTGATTAATGATGTTTCTTTTTCTAAATATTTATGCATGGAGCACTCTAGTTGTGAACATGTGTACATATGTCATGCTGTAGCCTTCTTTGAGAATAACTCTTTTCTGGTCCAGGTGGGTGCACTCCAAATCAGATATATTCCGAAATAAAGTAAGTATAGATTTGAAAAATCACGATATTCCAGGTTGATTTAACAGAAAAATCAGAGACTGCTTAGGTTGAGATTTTTAAATTTCTGTTGTGTTTCTTGTTGATTATTAATATTTTGTTGTATAATTTAATATTAATTTATTTCTAACTGCGAGAAGAACTAGGAATTATTAGCTTTGTAAGTAGTATTATTGACTTTAATTCTGCTGTTTATGAGCAGAAGAGACACAGGTGTCACTGCAAAATTAATACCAAACTCCTAGAGGAGAAAGAAGAGTCTCCACAATTATATTACTGCAGGGGAAAAGAATCATAATTGACCTTAGAAATATTTGTTATCAGGTGACATTTCTGACTCTATTCATTTAAACACTGGTATATTTTTTTACTGTTTATAGTTTGCAGTTAACACTTTTCTTAGTTGACATTCAAAGGAAAATCTTCTTGTCTTTTTCATGTGCCCTGGTCTTTTAATAAGAAAATGAATAATGAATTGATTTTAAAAATAGGAGCCGCAGTAAAAGTTTAAAGCTTACAGCAAAGCGAATTCACACAGAAATGGAAATTTGCAGTGATTTTTGTGCAGTACATCATTGTGGCATTGGTCCTCTTGCCAAGCTTACAGAGCATATTTCAGTCTGTGTGACTTTGAAGTATGTGTTCTCTTAAGGCTTAACAATGTCAAGCTTCATAACACAAGAGCTAGTTTGCTTACTTCCTACTTTAAATTGCTCGTAATTTGAGACATGCAAACATTTCCACTTTATAAAGCAAGGCTACTAAACATATTATTGCTCCAACCTGCAAGTTTTATAGCCTCTGTATATTTAGAAAGCTGTGCTTTATTAAAATAAACTGTAAAGAGGCTTAACTCATTATGGAATCTGCGAGTGTCTAAAATGAAATATCTTCCATTTATTATAGGGATTTAGGAAAGTTTGAAGAAAGACTATAATACTGCTGTTGTAGAAACAGGATGTTAACTATTTTTTTAGGTCTCTGAGATTTGTAGCTGGAAGTACAGTTTATCATGAGATAGGTCTGTCTACAGTTAGCCTGAAAAAAATCACAATTTTGCTTTCTGTAGCCTTCAAAGCTTGAAAATGGGTCATCACCCTGAGTTCGAGCAGAAATCCTTTCAAATACTTCGACAAAGTAGGTTTATATAGCATTGTTTAATTTTAGATTTAAATAGAGTACTTACTTTTCTTTTTCATAATTTTATCTCCCTGATGAATCCATCCTGGAAGCCATAAATGCAATGAGGAACTCTTGACTCCACAAAATTTTACAACTTTTGCAAACACACATTTGGATGAAAATGCAAGAAGATTCTAGTTCTGTTTTTGTTCAGAGAAATGGTACTTTAACTGTTGACCTTTTGGCATTCATATTTTGCTATAATTTTTGTATTCCCTTTTGGCCCAGGACCACTACTGGTTAGAGATAATAGTCCCAAAGATGAAAAATTATTTTCAATTGCAAAAGGCTAGTTCATGGTCTGCATGTTATCTCCTTAGATGCTGGCTTTTACCATCTGAATGTGTAATGTACTCTTTATGTCAATCACATTTTTCAGGGCTGTTCTTATGCTAAACAAAAACTATCGTTGCTGAATTTTGGTAGCTCCTGTTCTGGTAGGAGCATCTCAGAACATTTTTTCTTTGACTTCACAATAGGAGGCTTGACTTGTCCAACCTTAAAATTTCCAACAGGAAAAAAAATAGAGCTCGGGTCTTAATGGTTTGCCAAGTCCTTAAAATTATTAAGTCTAATAGGAGCAGGACTGAAAGACCTTACAGAGGTGTAGTGAGTTTTCCCAGCAGAGGTGTCTTCCCTCTTTAGCCTTCCTTCACAGCTGGTGGCACAGAAGCAAGAGCATCTGTGGAATTCTGAGGCTGGGAAGGGACTGTGCATAAATGCATTATTTTGTTTAGACAGACATATTTTTTTGTGCTAGCCAGAGTAAAAAAAGTGTCTGGCTTTTAGCATTGCTGCAAAATACCTGGTTGTTTCAAATACTGTATGTCCTAGCAGATATAAACGGTAAATGCAGTGTGCTGACAGTGGAAGCTCTGGAAAAGGGGTGGGGTTAAAAGAGACCTGCTCTGCTCTCTGTGTCCATGGCAGATGGACTTCCCCACCCTGCCTGTGAGGACATGGGCAGCCTGCTGCAAGAAAAGCTTAAACCACATCCAAAGCTGCTGCACACTCATACAAAAGAAGGTTTAAATCTATGTGGGTGGTGTGTAAAGGAACATGGGCAGCAGCCTGGAAATAAAACAAGGCCTAAATGAAGGGAAGAAACGTTGTCTTAAATGAGATTGCATAAAGGTGGCAATTTTGGAGACTGGAAGGATGTGGAAAGTTCTGCCTTTGCTACTTGCTACAAAACCAAATATACGTGAGGAAAAGGGAGAGCATTAGATATGTTGCAATGGAGTACATGAAATATGTAGCTGATACTTAGTTTTGCTTCTATTAACCTTTTAATTACATAGTTCATATAAACTGGCCAGAAAGGCCAATCATGTACAAAGAAAATTGGTACAAAAATATGTCCACAAAGATATTTGAAGTAGTGTTTACTACCACTCCATGAGTTTCTTAGCTGTTTTTTTTTTGTTGTTGTTGTTGTTAAAATGGATGTTTCCTATTTTCATTTCAACCTCTTTCCTTATGAATGTTGAGCAAATCTCGTAAATTAATTGTCCTGAAGATAAGAAATCTGCAGGTGTCAGCCAGTTTCTAGTGGGCATAAAACAACATTCATTTGATCACAACCAGTATTGACTTACATGATTGTTGCAGGTATCTTTTAAACCACTCTTAACTGCCACTATTAGGGCAGTTTTAGAAGAAAACTGCATCTCCAGAACTATATTTCCAATAGCTTTTTCATGACTAAGAGCTGGAAGACAAGAAACTTCTTTGGATTCTCTCAGATTAAGGAAGGTTTTGAGCATGTGGTCATTAAATTATTGTATAAAAAGGTCACACCTTTCTCCTGCAGATATGCTTTGGACAAGTTCAGGTGACCCCTGCCAGACTGCAGTGCTTTGGAAGCCTTGGTTCATAGGGAGCAGAGGACAGCTGCCTTCTTGTTGATCATGTCATTTTTAGCTGCTCAATAACCTCAAGGTACTTCCTTTTGCTGGTGAGAAGGCTGTTTCATCAAGTGTAAAACAGACTATTAAGCACTCAGTAAACATTATTAAGGGATTTGTAACCAATTATAGACTTCTAGCAGCTGTGGGGTCAGGGAGGAGTTTGAAGAATTCCTTTACTGGCTGTGGAAGCCCAAAGTCTTCTCACTCTCATTTTAGATGCTGAAGTTCTTTTGCAGGTTTGAACATTAGTTTCCCAAGTATATGGAACTTAGATGCTTAAAAAGAATCATCTGTAGATTATATTTTGTGAACATATCCTAGTTCAGTTACCCACCAGATTGATTTTTAAAGCACCACTTCCTTACACTTTGAAGTGGCGATAATGGAGCTAACAGGCATAATTAAGAAGTTATTCCAACTGTAACATACATGCAGCATTTCTTTGTTTTGTACTTGTTGCTCTTTGATGGTTGTTTTAATGAATGGCATATGCTAAGCAGTTAATTCTGTACCACTTTACACCCTCAGTCATAAATCAGCTGAAGTTCTGTCCTGCTTCTTTTCCACCCCCCTTCTCAAACAGTTATTACAGTTTCCCCACTATTTTCCTTATAACACACAATGGAGTGCATAACCTGATTCAAGGGCTAAGTTTAAAAAAAATAATGAAATAAATTAACTTCTGTTATTTAAAGAGGAGCATGTACTTTCAGTGAGTATCTGCCACTTAACCCAGAGCCCTGCAGCAGCACTCTGCAAAGTCTGAATGACACTGGCTCTGAAACAGGGCAGTTTTCACTACCTTTACCCCATGTGTCTCTGTAATTGGGAAGGAATTGATTGTAGCCTTGCAGGGATTGCAGTTCCTCATTCTGTCTGGAAAAGACAACCTGGTTAGAGTGGTTCTGGTGTAGGAAGTGGTAAAAACATTCTTGGAGACAGGGAGCACCTAAGAGAGTTTATGCTGTGGTGTGAGCAATTCTGGAAAGTTGTTATAAACTTCTTTAGAATAAAAAACCTTGGTTCATGGTGCCAAAGGAGTTTGGGTCAATAGAAGATGGAGTAGTGCTGCTCTTAGCTGTAAGAGTTAAGCAGCCTTTTCTGTCCCTGCAGCCCCCATAGTGTCACCTTCAACTCCAGATCCTTACCTGTAGCTGTCTCCTTTGCCTTTCCTTTTCATTTCCCTTTTTTTGCTCATCACTGGTTAATACAGCACTTAGCAGATTAATTCTCCCTCCAACAGCTGTATTGCCAAATTAGGGAAGACTCAATGTGCATTTTTGATGTGCAAGAAATGAGGTATTCTTGATGTTTTCTAGTAGACCTGAATGTGGTACCCCTACTTTGGCTGGATGGGTTTGTTTGTTCAGCTCCTCTTGTTTAACCATTAGTTTTCTGTTCATTTGCATGCCTTTTTCAATTTTCACATATGCTTAAGCTTTTGCAGCTCTGGTCATGAAGGGGTCAGAGAGGTGATTACAAGTTGTAAGATGACCTTACCAGTAACTCTTCAAGCATAAGTAATGTTCTGAAATTGCCTAAAGCAAAAACTGCCAATTCAGAGCTGATTGTAATGAATCAGGTTCTTCTATACAAAATAATGTGATCAATTTCTCATTTCACTGAATAAATAAGCTGGAAGATAGGGAACTGTCTATGACCTGCTGTTAACCTTTTCCCTCATTATTCATATCAAACCTATGACATGCATGTAAGAAATCTCTGGTTCAATTTTAGCTAATTATTTGTTAGAAGTGAGGGCTCTGTGAAGTGTTACTGATTGTACAAGTACCTAGGGACCTTATGACATCTGATGAAAATAACACCAAGGCAGCCACTCAGGCCTGTATGCTTTTTGTCTGGCTATCATTATAACTAGAAATACTCTATTTCTAGGCAGCAAAACCTGTGTGTCTGTCAGTGCTGCTTCTCTCAGGTACAAGATACTCTTAAAATTCATTATAGCTCAATTATTGTTGTAATAAGAGCATTAGAAAAAAAAAAAAAAAAGAGGAGTATATATTGGAATAAATTCCAAATTTGTGCATATACTTCGTTAATAATTTGCAATTTCATGTCTCAAGTGCTCTGTCTGTAAAAATTAATTTTTGTTAATTAGCTGCTTTTATTTTATTGGCTGGCTAGGATAGAACAAAAAACTTTGCTAGCGTGTGCTGAATACAATTAATTTCACACCATCTTTTTGGTGTAACTTATTGCTTTTTTTAAAGGTACCTTGGTTTGCAGTGCAGTATGTTTTCTAAAATGCAGAATAGATTTAGAAATGAGGTAGGGATTTGTATAGAAATACAGAAGTTAGGAGCTCAGATACTGTGCTCCCCATAGGTACAGGGTTTTCAGAACTGGCACTGATGTCACCAGTCAGCCCACAGGAATTCTGCACCATAATCCATGCACAAGCTAGAATTTTTCATCACAGTATTCCTAAGAAATTCCTGACATCCATCTTGCAGGTGGGAAAAAGAAACCTGATGAGTTTAATATCTTGCTGCAATTTACATTAGAAGCATGTGAGTGCTGGGAACATTCTAACTTTAAAATATAAGAGCATCATCTCCCTACCTCAATCAGTGAAATACACCTCAGGGACTGAAAAATGTTCACATTGTGAAATAACTTTCAAGCTGTGTTACTTCTGCCTAAAGAAGTCCCTGGAGACTGCATCTTCCCAAGGAGTACATAATGGGAAGAAGGAAATCATCAAAGAGGTGGAGAGTGAGGATAGAAAGTCTGAAAAAAACCCCACAGGACTGATCTTTATGATTATAGGACTGTTGTATAATCAAAAAATACATTGTTTTTAAAGGACAGAAAAAGAACTGATTCTGAATCAATGTATTAATATCTCACAGAAAAAAAAGAAGTTTTCTTAATGCCACGCATAAAACATCTCTTCTTATTGATGAAATAGATACCAGGAAAATAGAATTTAAAACATGAACTGTTTAATTAATAATTCACAATTTTTTTGTGTTTCTAGAAATCCTTTCTACAATCCAGTAGCTTGTATTGCAAAGTCAGTCTCTCAGGCCAGCAGATGCAAACTTCTGAGGTTTGGAGACTGAGAGTATGGAATGACCCTGGGTTTGATTCCAACTTTTCCCTAATTTTGCACAGGTATAAATAACCTCACAAGCTCCGAGGCAGTGGAGGTTCAGGCCAATGAAGTTATAGTCTTGAAGGAATTTTTACAGCTCAGCAAAGAAGCCCTCAGTACATGGGTTTATCAAAAAGGTGGTGGCAGACTCCTGGCTGCACCCAGTGCCATCAGGCACAGTTAAAATGAAGTTAGAGAGAAGACAAATGAAGGCTGCTCTCCTTTCAGCTTAGTCGGTCCATGGTCTTCCTTGACCCTGGGGCTGGTGATTGCTGACTGGAATCTCGATGGCTGTTTTCTAGTGACAATTTCGGTGTCTGAGCTCATTAATCAATTTCTATTCGGCAGAATCAGTTTGTGGAAAACTTGCAAAGGTTACTTAATCCAGAGGGAACGTGCACTGTTAGACAGAAGACTTTTAGCCACAGCATAAAGACAAAATTTTCGGAATCTCTGTCTTGTATCACATTTTCCGTGACCGTATCAGTTACTGATAGCAAAGAGCAAATCACCAAAATCATTCATAGTGATGGTAGGAAAACAAAACCTCTGCCTACTTTCCTCAGGAAAAAAGGCCTTTCTGCATCATAAAATCTATCACATCTCTTAACACCATGGCCCCAGCATAAAACAAGAAACAACACTGCTGAAATAGTCAAAAAAGAAAATGTGAGAGAGGCTTTTCTTTAACTCTGTCCAGTAATATCAGTTATCATCCAGTCTAAGAACTGGATTTCAAAGCAATTTACAGAAATCCACAATCTGTTTAAGTCCTTGAAATGTTAATCCTTACAAACACCTGGCATAGGACTTGAGTGACTTAAAGGAATTCCCAGGACTTTGTAGCCTTGCACTAGGGTGCACACACACTGCAGCAGGACACCCAGGAGGGAAAACAGATATAGCAGTGGCTTGTGGAAATAAAAAATGCTTTAATGTTGAAGAAATTGGTTTAATAGTTTCAATATGAAAGAATAAAATACTGCTTTATTTCTTAAATATGGTAAAAATATTTTTAAAGCAAACCTTCAAATCTTTGGGTTTAATCTCTGTTGGCCACTGTGTGTGAATGGTTATTAGCTGGCCATGGCAATATCCTGGCAAACTGCCTCCTCAGTGAGGCACAATGCCAGTGTTTGGTGTGATTCAAAAGCTCGGTACAGTTAGTGAAGTCATTTTGTGCTCAATGTTTTGTTGGTTTTTATTCTTTTAGAGTTTAAATTTTTTTTTTTAATTCTAATATTTTCTATTTTATTGTTTCCATATGTTTTTTTTCCTGTGCCTGTATGGACCTTCTCTTACAAGGGACGATGAACTGCTTTGTGATCTCTCTGGAGTGTGGAGTATGATGGGGTAACTGGACAGTGTCACAAACAGTAGAGCAACTTTGTGCTCTTCTGAGCAGACCAAGAAATGGGGTAAGGTTTGTGTGTACCACAGCCAACTTTTGTAATGTGGTTTAAAAAAGAGTACTGTGGTCTTTCAGGACTTGAAGGGGGCATGTAAGAAAGATGGAATCAAACTTTTCAGCAGGTCCTATTGTGATAGGGATAGGGGTAATGGTCTTAAACTGAAGGAAAATTAATTTAAATTGGATATAAAGAAGTATTTTTTACAATGAGAGTGATAAAACACTGGCACAGGTTACCCTGAGATGCCCCATCCCAGGGTGATTCAAGGTGAGGTTAATGGGACTTTGGGGAACCTTGTTGAAGATGTACCTGTTCATTGCAGAGGAGTTGGATTGGATGAGCTTTAAAGGTCCCTTCCAACCTAAACAATTATGTGATATTAAGATCATATTGATCTTTAATTTTATTTTCCTTATGGAAAAAAAACCCAACAAAATTATTTCCTTCCTTTACCTGAACTTTTCCTGGATTACAATTTTTCTGGAGCCTGATCAGTTTTTCTGTCATGTTGCTGCTCAGCAGATCGTTTCCCAGAATCACAGAATCACTAGGGTTGGAAGGGAGCTCTGGAGATCACCCAGTCCAACCCCTGCATGGTTACAGAACGTGTCCAGGGGGGTTTGGGATGTCTCCAGAGAGGGAGACTCCTGCCCTCCCGGGGCAGCTGTTCCAGTGCTCTGCCACCCTCTGTGTAAAGAAGTTCTTCCAATGTTGAGCTGGAATTTGTTGTGCTTAGTTCAAGCTCCTCGTCCTGTCACTGGCATCTTCCCCTTGGCACCCTTGACACTTGCTCTCAGCAGAGCTGATATGAGAACTACAGTCAGAAAAGACAAAAACTACAGCTGGAGTAAGTCCCAGATGTACTCAGTCCACAGGATGGCCAGTCTGTGCAGTGGTGCTGACTGTTTATGCTGGGCTCTGGACTGAGGTCACTTCCATGGAAGGTTGTGTGCTGCAGAGGTTCACAGCTGCCACAGGACCTGCCAGGGTCCCTGTGAGTTATTTACCATGGTATGCAAGTGTGGGGAAGGGAAGGACTTTTCTGTACTAAGGACCAGGGTAACTTGTAGGAGGTGCTTAAATGAGACAGCAGTGAGTTTACAGAGAAGTCCAGGCACAAAAATGGAAGTCTGGCTGTGAACTACCCAAAGAATCGTCTTTGGAATTAATAAACACTTATAGTACATCATTGTGTGAATTCCATAAACACCTTCTTCTGTCAGCTTTTTTTTTTTTTAACAGCTTACTCAGGTAGCTGTTCAGTCATGTGTGTTTTTCATGGAAAATAATTCTTTGGTTTGTGAATTTTTATATTTAATTATATTATCTATATTCAATTATATTAGTTAGTGGTAATCTTAAAGTCAGGAAGGTTCTCCTCGTTATGTCATTACCATCTGTACATTGAGTTTCTATGGTGTCCTGATGGATTCCCTAAATCTTAACAGCAATGAGCTGACTCAGAATTTGGTGTATTAGCGTCTAGAAAGATTTATTTTTCATGGTGAAGTTTTACAAGGAAGACTATTCTGTAAGTCTCTGCACAGATACGCGTGGATGAGTGGATTGCAAGTGTTACTTCCACAATTGGTTCTGGAGGCATTAGCTGACAGGGTGATTGTGCCCCTTTCCCACACATGTTAGCAATGATCTCGTTGCAGCAGTGTGGCTGGAGATACTGAAATGAGCTGACTTTGGGAGTGTTTCCTGAGTTTAAATTCCTTGACTGTAAAGCAATATCCTAACAGTTATATGCTACTCAATGACAGAGGGAAAAGGGGAAAAGGGGATTGAGAGATGCATAATGATTCTGATTTTTTGCCACTGTCTTGATGAGTTGCAAGCACATTGCATGGCTGTATCTCTGCTGTCTTCAGAAAGATCCTGATTGTGATGTTTATTCGATTTCCTGTTAGTGGTAACAATTCTTACCCTGTTTTCAGCGAGGCAGTGTTGATACAGAGGGTGGCACAAATAGAACTTTTCCTGTCCTATCATTACTATAATTTGTCTGTAAGCATGCAGGATATTATTGGGCAACTGATTGGCAATTGTTGAAACTAAAATTCCATCCAAGGTCTCTGTTGGTCAGTGCATGTTTAAAGCAGTCTAATACTCTTCAATATAGCTGAGAGCAGCTTCTGTTGGCTCAGGGGAACCAAGGCCTCAGAGTCCCTCTGGCTCTCTCCATGCTTGAAAATACAAGTTCCACCTCTCTTCTGTGCAATAGACACAAGGCATACCAGATGCAGACTGGAAATTGGCTTTTAATGATTGATATTGCTTGTGTGAAGCAGGGGTGTTGTGCTGAATATAAAAGTGCTGTAAGACCATCACCAGCAGCACTGAACTATCACAGATATGGCATTGATGGGAGTATTTAAGCTCTACTTAACTGAGAACATATGTTCTGGCATTTCATTCCCTACATCTCTACCTGGATGTAGGTGCATGACCACCTTCGTCGGTGTCAATTGGTGTAAAATAACACAGAATGAAAGAAACCAGACGAAAACTCATCTATTTCTATAAATTTATGTTGATTTCTACAGGTGGGAAAACTGTCATTACTTTGTTTACCCTAAGAATGCTATGAGCTGAGGTGAAGCTGAGCTGGTGCTGTGACAGCAGGGCTCGTGTGCAAATGGTGTGGGGACTATTTGATAGCAACATTACAGGCATTTTCCTGTTGATAGCTAAAGGCACGTGCTCCATCAGACACTAAGACTCATTGAAGACACAACCATATTTTAAAAAGTCATTCTTCAGTATCTGCAAGTATCTGCTAAGAGATTCTTGCCTTTGCTCTAGAGGTAGGGTGAACTGCAGAGCATCCTCCTTTAGAATGAATGTGGGGCATTTGCTGAAAACAGCATCTGTTTCATTTTTAGGTGGCCCATCCCTCTCTATGTGAAAGTAATTATTTACAAACAGGATTGTACCACGGGACTGAGGGTCAGACAGGATTTGGGAGAGGTAGTTAAAACCTGGCTTTGCAATATATATATATGGTATAATCAACTCTGTTGCATAAAAATTTTGCAAGTTTTTCCATCCCAAACTTTGTGCTGCAGAGGGGCACTCAAATGCTTAATTTCTTTCTCATATACTATCTTAATATGCAAAGTTTTCCAAAGCTTTCCTGTTCAAGAACAGAATCTCCTGATTGCATTTCCATCCCGTATCTCAGCGCAATCTGGAATAAATAAAAAAAACGAGTGAAAAATTTGACACACAGTATTGAGATGCCAGGCAAAGCTCTGGAGGGCAGAACAAAAGGGGAGCAAGCCCGAGCATTCCAGCCATGGGAACATCTGTACAAAAGCACAGCAGCAAAGGCGTGCCAGGTGGTGGCGTGGCCCTGAGAGAGTGCTGGTGCTGGACATGTGGGTTTGGAGTGACACTGCTGTGTCCTCGTTCAATTACACTGAACAAGGCTGCTCTGTTCCACCTCTGATGGTACCGAGGGCTGGCCTGGAGCTGCAGGCTATAAGAAAGTATAAACTTTATTGGTAGTTCTCTAAATGTACATGCAAATACAATTTCTGCTTCACATATAAGATAATAGCATTATTTATAGATCAGTGGTCCGTGTTGGAATGCTAGTTTTCTGAAAATGCAAATTTTGCATGTGTGTTCCTTGTACACAATTGTCATCTTGATCATTCCATTTACTACAGTGGGTTTTTGGTCTCACTGTACCCTTTATTTGGAAGAGGTGGTAGTTTTACACACTATTTCCTGGACTTGCCTAGGACACAGCCACAGGCCCTGGAAGACATGAATTAAAATAGCAGATTCTATTGCTACTGAGGCAAACAATGTGTCTAGTCTGACAAAATGGCCCATATACCCTGGTTCCTAAACTGCACTTTGGACAAGTAAGAGCAGTAATTTGCAAAATTGGATTTGACCCCTGAAATGTAATCCAAGAGTAGAAAATCTCAGCATAAAAATTCTATATACTGAGTGTTGTGGCTAGAACTAGTTCAGAACAACACCAGAACTGGTTTTGGTGGACTAAATATTTGAAAATTCACCTTGACTTCGGTATTGGGATGCCATGCAAAGCTTTAGAAGGCTGAGTCATAAAAAAAATCCAAAAGTACAGCTGAATGGTTTTGTAAATTTTTCAGGGTCTCATATAATGAACATCACCTTTTCATTTGAAAACAAGAGCTACAAAAAAACCCAAAACAACCAAGACCAAAACAAAACCCCTCAAAAACCCAAAACAAATAAAAGAGGTAAAATATAATTTTAAAATTAAAATTTATTTGCTCTCTCTATATAAAAACCATAATTTAATCATTTCATATATCTAATTTTTCTAGAAGTTATTTTACTTTGCCGAGAAAAAAGGTGTTTCAATTCTTCTTGAGTGGTATCTAATGAGAAAAGCAGTGGCTCACATAGTTGCAGACAGAAGAGTGGATGTGACTCTCAGTAGGAACAGTTTTTTAATATCTAAAATCACTTGTAACGCCATAATACTGTTTGTTATTTTATGAAAATAAAATCAAATATAATTCAAAAGAAGTTCCCTGATACAGCTGCCACTAATGGTTTCAATCCTGCTTCTCTGTGTCCATTCCTGTAAAGAATGAACAATAACTACCTACTGTCACTGAATGCTATTATACAGGTGAACAATAATTCCTGTGCACCTTCTAGACCGGAGAGAGATTTTAACCCTTTTAAGGCTTTTTATTTAATCCATTTATTTGCTACTTGTTGCACACATGGCAGCAACAGAATGTCAGTTTTCACAAGCCCTGGACTCTGGCTGATATATCAGAAATATCAAATATATAACCTAAGTAGTGTTTAATTGTCAGAACACTTTGTTTATTTTCAAATAATTGCCCTAAGTTGTAATGCTTAGAATGCAGTTAAGCTTTGCTGAGCTCTGCCAGCCTATCAGCAGCAGGGGAATTGTGTTTCTGCAGTAACAGGCAGATGTCAAAATTAACTGTGGCAAAGAAGCCTGAAACAACTTCTTCTAATTTAGTAGGTTACTGAATTCTCATCTTAATGGTTTTTTGGGCATTGATCACTCTAAAAGAAAGAGTCACAGCCCAGATTTGGGTCATGTCTTTAAAGAATCTTTTATTAGTTTTATATAACAGACAGTGAATGAGAATGTGCAAAGAGGGAATTGTACAAATTCCATGCACATGGGAGCACCTCAGATCTTTGATTATCTGTTATTTGAAGGTATTTACCAACCTAGGGCAGTGTTTCTGGATTCATGCACTATAATTTCACAACTCCTGGCTTATGAAAAGAGTAGGTGTGTTCTTTATGTCCTCACCCACTAAAAAAGGAAATCTGTCTGGAAATCCTCATTCCCAACAGAAGTAGGTTAAACTTCAGGATAATTGTTCTGTGATGAGGATAACTGTGGGGCTGTGCTCAAATGCCCAGTTGAGCACCAGGGTGCACCCATGCAGGCACCAGTCCTGCAGCACAGCAGAGGTCAGAGGCTGTGTCTCAGGGATCAGGAGCAGGACAAGGCAGTTGTATCTGATCCATGGGATAAGAGTGGCACATGGGGACAGGGCAGCTCAGCTCAGGGTGCCAGTCAGGGGCAGTCACTGCCTCAGTGAGGTTGTATTCAATTATATATTGAATATTCAATTATATATTGAATATTCAATTATATATGAATTATGTAGCTTTAGATAGTAAAGTGCACGTGGATCCTGTATCTTTC
The DNA here is from genome assembly GCF_052056855.1 of Sturnus vulgaris. NCBI lineage: Eukaryota > Metazoa > Chordata > Aves > Passeriformes > Sturnidae > Sturnus > Sturnus vulgaris. The sequence continues at coordinate 9,816,225 of NC_142254.1, read as the reverse complement.
ATTATTGTGTGGTAATACCCAGTAATTTTTACCTTTATTCGATTGCCAAGTAGCATTCCCTATTTAGATGACATAACAGAATTTCTCTCTAGATACTAAATATTTTTTGTGTGCTTCCTGTTGCTTTGTCTCAGAGTAACATAAGGATTTTAAAAGGAATCTTTCCATATGTTTATTTTTATTTTAATAAAGCACTCAAATTTAAAGCTCATAATAATCTGAAATCAGTCCTGTATAATTTGACTTCTGCGATTATTTTAGTTCTATTTATTTCTACCTTATGCTCATTCTTATTTTCAGTGTTCTTCTCATTTATCATCTGCCCACAAATCTTTTTTAAAAATTTCATCAGAAAAACAGAGTACATGGTAAAATAAAACATAATCTCCACACAAACTGCCTCCTTTCTCCCCACACTACTGAAATATTTTTACCAGCTGCGCTTGGATGAAGGGCCAAACAGAGTAGATGTTGATCACATGGTCACAGCTGGAATTGACTTAAAATTTTTTATTCAGTTGGTATTACCAGCTTGTTTTGTTTTTCCCCAGCAAGAAAATGGTAATGTAGATGACATCTGTCTTTCCAGCTGTTCCCTGGGCTGGAAGAACCACTCCTCTCTCTCAGAAGTTTGCCAATCATCCTCTTAAAACTGAGAAGCCAGAAAAGTATAGAAGCAAACTATGTGGGAATAGATATAAAAATAATGCAAAAAGGGTAATTTCATGCTGCGTATCTAAGTATTCCTTTAGTTTCCTCATATTGAAACAAATTCCAAAATTATTTCACAGATTTCACAATTTGGTTGTAAAATAAAAGGAAGTAAAATTGCTTTGGTAGAGCCATTGCTCAGACACCTTTGAATGTCTCTTCTGCACATGCCTGCTGGTTGATCTGCAGTAACACAACTTTCTCAGTAGCTCAGTGTTCAGAAAAAGCAGCCATTAAAAGTATCTCAAACATTCCTAATTTGCACTCAATTTTTCACAGTAATCTATGCTACAGGAATTTTATGTAGTATTTGAACTTGAACAAGTGAAGGCTCCATATTTGATGACTTTCCCATTCACACAAGATTTCACTGTGCTCCTGTTTGGTGTCCTTTTTAGCATCCTGTGTCTGCTGTCACAATTTTGGTCACCTGCACTTTAGAAACAAAGAGCTCTACTCTTTCATTAGAAGAAACTGGATATATTTTGGTGATGAACATCTTTTGTTGGAGAAATATATTCTGTAGGTTCTAGTGCACCTGACTGGTATTTTAAAAGGATAGTGATTTTGAAAGGCAATATATTCTATTCATTTGTGGCATGAATTGCCAACTAAGTAAAATTCCTGCAGTACATCTGATAATTACAGCAAGAAGCTCTAGGTGTTTGCTAAACTGGGGTATCCCTTGGATTTTCAAATTCTTAAAAAAATAATTATGTACTCCGAGGTATCAAGATTTTCAAAAGCAGTTGATGTTTGCATCCCTAGAGCATGGGCAAAGATGAAGATGCAGATGATACATTCTTTTCTGTACACACATCTCACTCTGTCCATCTAGACAGAATGTATTTCCCAAGGTACAGCAGAGATTCCTGTGATTTGTCCTTTAAGAGACTCGATCCTTTCACTTCTGCAGATGTTTATTCCCATGGCCAGTGTGTTCATTTTCCAAGTGGGAAAAAGCAAAATATGATTTTTGCAAAATGTTTAGTTCAGTACAGTACAAAATATTGCTAATGTTTGGGCCAGTACTTTCAACTGCTGTATTTGAAAAATTAATTTTTATCTTGTATATACTGAGTAACATGGATTTTGCACATAGGGCATTTCCCCCCTTTCTTTTAGGTTGGTTTGATTTTCTGTTGTGGTACTTTTTGGGTTTTGTTGGTTGGTTTTATGGTTTTGTTTTGAGTTTTTTCTCTTTTTATTTTTTTGCTGACTGCTACAAAATGAGAGGCTTCAATTTAACCTGTTTGATTTAAATTAAATTCATATTCGCAAAACAAAGAGAAAGAATAAATTTCAGTCATTATGAGGGTTTGTATTGTCTGGATTTCCATTACAAGCCAAAATACGGGGCAATTACCAGTTTCTATATGCAGTTATGTGTGGGATTCTGCTGGCAAGAAGCAAAAATTAGTTTGTTTAGTAGCTTGATTTGCCTTTAAATTCAGTCATGTCTCAGACAAGCCTCTGATTTTAACTAAAAATCCTCTGTTTGCCCAGCACTTTGCCATTTTTATTTTGTATTGATAGTCTCAATAACAGCGCTATGAATAAAAGCAAGTTTAGTGTATTCCCAGGCTGCCTTATTGTCCTTAAGCAGTTGGGAACTTTGTGCAGGCAGATCACTTTCAGTTTGTCCTTTCCAACAGAAGGATTTCCAGGCAGAGGTGGAAGGGGAGGCTGTGGCTGCCCCTGGTCTGGCACAGGAGGGGCAGGCAGGGCACAGAGCTCTGCTCTGGGCTCGCTCAGGTGCAGTGCTGGGTCATTCATATCTCCACTGAACCAGGCTATCTGCAGAACAGATCTCCTGTTCCACAGCAGCCACAGAGTTCAGCACTTTCCTATGCTGGGCGAACTGTTCCACGCTGAAACTGCACCTATCAGATAGCTCTGCTGCAGGAGCACAAAGGACTCGAATGTTGCTTGAGCTTGCTAATATACACACTTTAATTTTTTAAATTTTATTTTCCTCTTTTAGTGTCTGCTGCTGCTTCTTGTTTCTGACTGCTGGCTGGGATTGCATTTCTGCCTTGATGTTTTGCTTGCTGTTTTATTTTCAGATGTCATTTTTTCCAAGAGTCTGCAATCCTTGCAAAATAAAAGAATATTGATTATTTTTCATTTTGGCAAAATACCAAAGAACAATGCTGAGATTAAAGTTGCCTCTAATCCTGGGAAGATAGCACCTTTTTCTAGAGGTGCTATCACTTCTGTTGCTTTTTTTTTTCAAATTTTGATGTTATTTTCATTTAACAAAATATGGCTGTATTTACTTCTATCTCTGACCATAAGGTCAGGGCTGGCCACCCTCATTTTGGCAAAGCAGAAGTTATGGCAAATGTTCAATCTCGTAGATATTTAACGTTCAGTCCCAGAGATATTTAATGCCCATTTTAAAGATTGAGACTTAATTGGAAAAGCAGTAAGATTTGGGACAGGTTCTGCAGCTGCTAATACATTTTCCAGAGTGAATTCCAAAAGTAAATTAACTGAAATAAAAATGTTGACTCAAGGAGTAGGATATTTCTCAATGTGAGTAAGAAGGGTTATCCCACTTTTAGTTACTTTCCATAAATGGTTTCGCTGTAATTATAGCATGTGTTAACTTTGAGGCTGGGCTGGATAGGAATATTTATAAAAGCTGACATTTCAATAAATTGACCTGGTTTACAAGTTTCTAAAGGAACAGCAAGAAATATGGAAAAACCACCTGACATGGCAAGCATGTTAGAACAAATCAAACAAGCCCTGATTTGTGAGCCCACGAGCACTCTTATATATTCAATGGAGAAAACAAATCTAATGCTTGTAAATGCTGTTTAAGGGCTTACACACAACTTGACTTGATTAGAAAACTAAATATTTGATTATTTGTGGTTTTGATTTTATGAATGTTGCTTTCCTTTACTTGTGCTCTCAAGATGTTTAACGTCTGGTGAGAAAAATTGTGGATAGTGTTTCCATGTGTGGTGCCCATCGAGTAGATTTTGATCCTCATGCACTACTTACAGAAATGTCTTCATGCTGCTGTCCCATCAATGTCTGTGGGAGTTTCTTAATGGAGAATACAGTAAAAAAATCCAAGATTAGACTTGGCTTGAGAGTTCAATCCAGGTTCTTCCCTTCAGCCAGTATGATGCCATCATCATTTTGGTCCCCTGCTGTTTTTAAACAATGTAGGCTTAAAACAAACCCAGATTCCAGTGCCATCCTGTCAGTGTGACCACATTTTGAAGGTTCCTGTTAGCATTTTGTTTCGTTCTTGTGCCCTCCCTTTTTTCTTTTTTTTTCCCCATGTTTTAAATTGCACATGGGATTGGTGGTAAGATTGTCAACAAGATTTTTAAGACCCATTTGCTATTGCAAGATGAATGGGTGTATTTGAGACACTCAGAGCAACCCAGACATGCCAAGCAAATGGCATAAAATTTACGAGAGTCTAAAATGGTTGGTGAGACAGACTTCCTGTGCCTTTGGTTGCAGGTCCAGAGCTGTGCCTCCATGAGAAAAGCGTGTGCATCCTTCTGTTTGTGCCCAGGTCTCACTGAGGAGTGGAGAGATCCGTCTCCTACACAGTGTTCTGTGACTTTCTTTAGAGCTGTCATGGCTTAAAGCTTTACAGTAACAGAGGCTTTGTTCTGGTAATGCAATGTGGGTGGCAAGGCAAAGCCAGGAGTGGTCTAAGGCTGTGGCATGGGCTTTGACTCTAAAACTGAGAGCACTATAAAAAGGCAAAGAAAATATGTGGTTGTGTAATAGGAGCCTGGTGCTGTGAAACAGAAAATCCTTCCACGGGAAGAGCAGGACACTGACCCGAGGGTCTTGGTGGGTCTGCCCCACTGGAGGGGGCAGAGCAGCACAGGGACACTGCGTGGAAAGGACCTGAATGTGGGAGAATGAATAGAAAATGTTTCTGCAGGCAGCAATGTTTCAGTCTCTTCCTGGTGTTGATAAAGACAAAAATCCTTGATCCTCTCCTTCCAAGAGAGATCTGGTTTAGCTCTCACTAACTCCAGGTTTTCTGCATAAATTAATGCACAATCGTCATGACTTGAAAAGCTTAAAAGCTTCCATTTGGTATTGTACAGTTCAGTAACACTTAACAGGTCTGAATAGCATAAAAAGTTAAAATATTTTGCATTTATACAGGAAATATTCTTGTGCAAGAGGAATTATGATACAGTTTTGAATATGTTTGGTGCAGAACATCCCATTGATTTCCCCTAAATCCCCTGGCTTCTGTACTCCTCTGGAACAAAATGGCAAAATAAACCAGCGCAGTAAGTCACACACTCGGGCAAAAGGCTGCAGCTATTGCTCCATGGATCCTCCAGTCCTGAAATGAGCTTAGGGACACAAAAAGCCATTCATATTACAAATTACCCTTTGCTTTTGAACTGTAAATTATCTTTATTATTAGGCTGGCCATGGTACTGCAATTATTAGGTGCCCTCTATGTCTAAAGGTTTGAGCAATTAGAACTCTGGGGTGACAGTCTCATGATACAGAGTGATAAAATATGTCCAGTCAAGACAAAGAGATGGTCTATATTCGTGTCTTCAGCATGTATCACAAGGAGCCTGGAAGCTGTGCTGCTCTTAAACATTTCAATTAGTCCTGACATGGCCACTGTGAGCCCACAGATTATCTCTGTGTTGCTGTTAAGTTTTTATGAGGCTTTCCCCTCAGATTACCCATTTTCACAGCAATCTATAAATCTGAAACTGCAACATCTGATTAATTCTCCCAGAAGAGAATAGTGAAGATCCAGATTTTTTCATTAATGAAGTTTGTGCTGTTCTGAGGTCTCATATATTTCAGCCATTGTTTTACAGTTTTTCCCCCATTCTAATTTCTTTCCTAAGGTACCAAGGGAGGCAGGAGCTTCAAAATCACCCATTTTTTTTGACCTAGCAAATTATACTGACTTCTCTTGCAGCATCATTTTGCAAGATGAAGGCCATTCTTTGCTGTTTTCAGAGTGCACAAAGATGTAGTGTACCAATATTATTTCATTACTAAAAATTGCTTGACACCACTTTTCTATTGAGTATTGTACAGTCTTCTTTTTATGCACCATATTCCAAATTAAATATCATGTGGCTTTGCATATTTCTGAGCTTTGAGATCAAATGGACCCAAAAATGTAAAATGAAACTGAGCTGAATCTGCTACATATTTCCTGCTGTCAAATAGAAACTCTGAGAACCAAATATTCCTTCACTCTTCACAGATAGGGAAGCTGAGGCACAGATGTCTATTTAAAGGTATTCTGGTGGCAGACAGAGAAGAAAATTTCCCAGTCAATGTCTGTCTTATCTGGTGGAGAAAGCTGGATGATATTCATGTGGTATTTTCTTCAACAAAGACATTCTTTCACTGTAGTATTAGGTAAATTAGTTGAGTGATAAAAGAGAGATAAGAATCCAGATGTCATGTGTAGCAATATCCTTTCAAATAGCTTGTGAGCCCTTGAAGCTTCCAGGTTTCTGCATCATAAAGGCCATCAAAAAGGTGTTGGAAGAGCAATGAGATTTGTATGTTGTCCTGTGTGAGTCCCATGTAGAGATCAAAAGACACATGGGCTGGATAACGTCAGCCCATAGAAAATATTTTATGAGTATTTTTAAATGTTCTTGCACTGTGGCAATACCATGGCAATAGTGCTTAAATTCCTGTTGCTTGGAATGCTGTTGAAGGAATGAGAGTCTTCCAATTAGCCTTTGCTGCCCTTAACCTAGGCCTGCTGCACCCTGAATTACCCAACACACGAAACCTAGAGGGGAGATCAAATGGGTCTGTTTCAGCCATCTTAGACTTGTCCATTGAGTGGATTCTGTATTTCCTTGTCTGGAGTCAGGGCTAGGTTTGTTTTTGTCTTACCCTCTGTGGTATCCTGCCAACAGCATATACAGGAATGGGTCTGAAGCACAGGGGTGAGCCAGATCAATAAAAGAGGTCAAACAGTGGCCCACAGATCATTCATGAGCCCCTAGAGAGGAAGTATTGAAAATCAGAAATGTTGTCTAGGAATATGGTCTGTGAAATACCTTTTTGGTTCTATATAAATGTTGCAAGCCTATGGCCAAAGGGAATGACTCATCTTCATCTTTCTGCTTACATCTAGTCTGAATCCTTCTGCTTTCATGTTATCCATGTGGATTTCCACTAACATCTATCCTTAGACAACCTAAGATTATACTCTGCCAGAATATTAAATACATCTTGAGATGCAAGAGCACTGGAGACAAGCGTTAGTGCAACTCAAACAAGAAGAAAGTCAGATTTGCTGCATTTGTCAGCAGCTAAGAAGTGTATTAAATGCTGACTGGTTTGTGACCATTTTAAAAAGCTTTGCTTATACTTTATAAGGAAGAAAAGAGCTGAGTTTGATATTGAGTTGATATTGAGTTTCAATTATGTAGGCTTCCTAGGGTTCTGGATGTTTTCTTTGCCTTTACTGTTCTATTAAACAATGTAGATGAACACAGGCATTAACTCCTTATATTGTATGCAGTTAGGAGCTTGTGTTTCTTTTTGTTATGTGTGTTTCTATGGAGGATATTTACCATATTACTCTACTCAGCAGCACAGAGCCTGAAGCAGCCTGCCATGGTTTTTCAGCCATGTTATGCATATTGGTAGGAATGGCTGTCACCTCACATCTCATAGCAAATCTACAACTGCTTCACTTAAATTCAGCCTCCATTTGTTGTTCCTTTGTATTCCTTACACATCCTAGAAATCCATGTTAATAATGTAGGATGTAAATATGGGCATGTGAATGTTCATCTTGGGAATCAACTACTCAACAGACATAATGAGCATATATTCAGTATACAAAATTTAGAATACAAAATGTGTATCCTTATGTTCTGACACATCAACATTTTCTGCATAATCTATATTTTCCATATTCCTCAGCCTTCCATGGCTATGATCATATACCTCTCTCCTCTTTGTCAAACAAAGCCTAATTTTTTTTCAGTCTCTTTCTTGTTGGCATTTCCTTCTGCAAATTCTAACAAGACTTTTCTCTCAAATTGCCTAATAGATTAACATAATTAAGATAGATCACAGGAATTGTTTGCAGTCTATATTTATCTCCAAGTTTGATGGTGCTGCTTCAGGTGAGAAGATATTCGTATATGCCTGAAAGAAAGATTATCCACTTTTCCCCAAACACAGCATTGGTCTTTAAGATGTGTTCCTCTTCCTTTCAGACTTTGCCTCTCTTTAAGACATCTGAGATTCTTTCCCAAATTGAGGATCATGTCAGTCTGCTCTGTATTTGAGCAGTGTTTTATGACCATGGTCATCTCAGCAGACAGTGCTGTCTCAACTCTAGAATTGTATGCATTGTGAATGATATCATTGTTAGAAAAGTCATCCTTTGATAAAGAGACAAAAAACCTGCTCAGCTTATTCAGGGGGTGGAAGAGGGATCTGCATCATTAAACTGATTAGAATGCTCCAGAGGGTCCTGGGTTTTGTGAAGGACTTAACATGGCCCTTCTAAAAAGGCTAGTGAGTTCCTCTGTCCCTTCCTCATTACTGTTTAATTCAACAAATCTTTTTTTCTTTTCCTCTTTATTTCTTTATCCTTCACAATCCTTTGCTCCTTTCCCCTGCCAGCTGGTCCCTCAGCTGCTCCATTGATCTCTCAGCCACTCTGGCACTCCTGATATCAGACACAGTGGGAGGCAGAGTAGCTCAGAGATCAGCAGACAGACCATTATAGAAGTGAATCCCAGAGCCCCAGCAAAAAAAAAAAAATCTGAATTTGTTCTTTTGCTCTCTCTCCCTGTAGCAACCCTTTTAAAAATGCTAGATTGGCATTTAAAAGTCTGGTGTGTTTAGTAAAAGCAGAAATAGCTACTTTCTGCAGTTGTTTCTGTAGGGTTGAAGTTCTGACTAAGCTGAAGAAGCCACACATTGTATTGTCATAAAAGAGCCCTGGGTCTGTCACCAGTCTTGGAGAGTCACTGGGCACTTCTGAATGCCACATGACTGCAGGACCAGTGTCTGCAACTTGAATTTGAGAGGTACTTAAGGATCAGTATAGGGCAGAGCAGGAAGGTTGTGAGAACAGATTTTGGAGACAGTTGTGATGAATCATATCTCAGGTTTTTTTCCATTTTATTGACTGATTATTGTGTGTGCTGTGCAAAACAAATGGCATGGCAGGAATGAACTCAGACATGTCAGAATGATTTTACATAACTGTGTGTGCTTTCCAACCCCTAGAACGTGAAAAGAGGAGCTGCAGAGATAAGCTGCAGCAATTTAACAGATAGAACCGTGCTTGTTTCTAGTGCCATCGATAGTTAGGTACTGTGGGTCCATGTTCATGCTAAAGATCAGGATGTCAGTAGCTCTTGTTTTGACAGCTCTCAAGAGCAAGCATCTGAATTTATTTTTAAATCGTGATTGTAGTGCACAGTTCCAGTGAAGGTACCACCACTGTGACTGTTTTTTGAAAGCATCTCTTGTAAGCCTGGCCCTAAGCTTTTCCAGCCACTGATGGCTTCAGTTGCCCTGATGTATCCTCTCCTCTCCTCTCCTCTCCTCTCCTCTCCTCTCCTCTCCTCTCCTCTCCTCTCCTCTCCTCTCCTCTCCTCTCCTCTCCTCTCCTCTCCTCTCCTCTCCTCTCCTCTCCTCTCCTCTCCTCTCCTCTCCTCTCCTCTCCTCTCCTCTCCTCTCCTCTCCTCTCCTCTCCTCTCCTCTCCTCTCCTCCTGTGTCTCCCTGTCCTTCCTCACATGCCTACACCAGGTTGTTGGAGGCAAACTGGATAAGCCACTTTATTCAGTAAAGAAATGGAAAGCAGTGAAAGATCACTTGTTATATGACATGCACTGGATTCACTATAGGTCACAATAGTAGTATTATTCTTTTCACGCGAAGATTTGAGGATATTTGTATCGTTAGGACTATTTGTATGATTACCATTCTATCCAGGTGCAGGACCTTGCTCAAGTCCACCCAACAGGTCAGTGACAGAATCAGAAATACCTGAGTCATCATTCTTTCCGTGTGCATTAGTGAGAACACGATGAGCTGAGGAATGCCAGGCTGTGGGAATCCAAAATCTGACTGTGGATCAAAAATTGGCATGTGCTTCCTTTTCAATGTGGCCTGAGTTGGGTGGATCTTAAAACACCCATCCAAGTTATCAACGTCTCAATATAAGGATGTCACTGATTTTTTCTCTAAATTAAAATATCCCTGAAATAGCAAAAAAAGTAGTGCTATTAGATTAAGCAACTTATTCATAAAGAGCTGTAGGAATGAGGTATGCTAAGAGAAGGAGAGTAGTAGTACACAGTTATAAATGCCCTTAAAAAAACATTAATATTGTATAAGTGGTATTGGTAACAGGTTAAGTATATTTCCATAGGTGTATCTTTATATTTACATATTAATTAGTGGATACCTAAGATCTTATGTTACAGGAATGTCTGTGGTGTTCATGTTTTATTGACAGACTATGGCATCCAAAAAAAGTTACCAGACATTATGGAAAACTAATTTGCATGGGATTATTAGAACACAGAATTTCTTCTCTTGCCAAAAGTTTTATTCTTCACAACCGTGTGACAGTTAAGGGTGCAGGGCCAGAGAAACCCTGCCACTGCTGTGCCAGAGGCTGCTGCAGGAACTGTGTCACAAACATTGCAACGATTTCTGTGGAAATTTTGAATGAGATTTTTGCAGTTAGAAAGTTTATCTTTTCTTTGGAATGAATGCTGCAAGCTGTATGGGATAATGAGCTGTAAAGAGAAGGTACAGTTTGGATTTTTCTGAATTTTGAATAAGATTTCTTATATCTGCTCTTGCACATAATTAGGATTCAAAGTGTTTGGCTAATTAGTATTGGCTTGAGCCTGTCTTAAAACTGGTACTGCTGTATTCAGCACATTCAAGAATTTACTACTATGACACGAGGTATTGGCACAGAAAGTTTGATTCAGTTTGCCAGACTGTATCTGTCTGTAGCCCCTGACATGTCCTGTGCTGTCTGAGAAATCCATATATGAGCAGGCCATGAGACTATGCTGCTTTAGAGCAAGAACTGGGGAGATGATGTGATCCCCAAATGCATTTGAAATGGCACTGGGTATCTCTGTTAAGGCACCATAATAAAGTTCAGCTTGTCTGAAAGTAGATTACAGATGTGGCCCAAGAAAACCTTTTCCCAGGGTTATATAGCAAAATTCAGGACAGGGAATCAGGATTTTCCTCTTAGCTGTGCCATCAACTCAGTTGCATCTCTTTCCTCATATGAACAGAAATAGGAATTCCTATAATATTTTCATTTACAATCTTTGTATAGTGCTTTAAAGATACAAAATGCACGATGAATATTATATGCAACATAATAAATTTGGCAGTTGAATAACATAACTCTATGAAATTGTCTGATTTTCTGTGCAAAGCATGGAATTAACCTGGGTGATTCATTGCTGGGGACTCTGTGCTCTGCATCAGTTCCAAACCAGTGGTGTTAAAGGGAAACTCTGCTGTTGGCAGTGAGCTGCCTTTGTGGAGATGTGAAAGGAGAGTCTTGATCACTGTTATTAAAAAGGGGTGGTGCTTTCAGTTAACACTGGTGTTCAGGCCATTTCCAGCTGAGACAGTTTGTTATTTCTATGCACCTATTTTCCCTGTGGAAGTGCTAATTTCATAGCTGGTCAAATGAAAGAAATCAAAAATAATGAGGTGTGATTTAGACATGTTAAAAATTAAATTTTACTCCGTATGTGTTAGATAATTGTTCCTCTTTCTCCCCAGTGAATTGTTTCTGTACACTATTAAATAGTCCCCATGTTCAAAACTAAAAGGATCCTGATTCCTTTAGCTGTATAAAGGGTACATTTACAATTATGTTGGAAAGTTTTGGAAGGAAGAAGGAAATTTATCAGCATCCAAAGAATTAGTAGTAACTCCCAAGTTCAACATGTCCTTATCTTTACACGGCAGAACCAGGACACTCAGCTTGCTTGCTCAAAAGTTGGAGTCCTTTTTGGAAAAGCCTTTTTAAAACAAAAGGTTTTTCTTATGAGGTTGTAAGAAAGATCACGTGCAATTTGCTCTCACTGAGTTTTGTAGTTTTCCTTCTAACTGCATCTTAGATCACCTATTTATTGTAAAAATGCATTGCAAAGTGGAGCTGGCAAAACGACGTGCAGGAAAGTAGCTGTTAATTAGCTGGAGATATTTTGGGGGCAGCTGATAGTAATTGTCTGGACTGTCCCATCTGGTCACTGAGGTCAGTATCATTTAGCACTATAGGCTGTGTAAATATTTGTCTCTCAAGCTGATGCAGCCAGATATAACTGGTGGGATTACACCCTTGACTGATACAGCTATTTTCTAATGGCACAATCCTTACTTAAAATGGCTGATTTAGCTCAACAGAAGTTATGGCCAAGCGTTTTCAGATTTATTTCAATTAAAGTTTAGCTCTTTAGATTCAAATACTAATTTGTCGTTAGATAATACTAATTTTATTTGCTTTCCTGGCTGCACTTTATTTTACTCTACCATGGTTCTCTGTGATAAATCAGAAATAAAATACATTTTACACAACCCTCTTATTTCACAGAGGTGAGGAAAATTATTATTTTCTCTTGGTTTTTTTCCTTTTCCTTTTTTCTAGTTACATAGAAGTTATCACCTACAGGCACATCATGCTGTAACTCAGAAAACAAAATTATATGTTTCCATTTTCATTATAAATTAAACAATCTGGAAGAATTACATTGGAAGCATATGATTTAAACCACCCACCTCTCATCACAGATCTTTGGATTACAGGGGTCCTCGGATTCTATTAAGGGAAGGTCAGAACAATGACATCTGAATGATATTTAGCTTGAATGCTTGTGCTTTGTCTGTGCCAGACTGCAGCTTTTGGTATCTTTTGGTTGCTGTGAGAAAAGAGACAGGTTTTCCATGGGAGAGCAGTGAAATGGGTATTTTCTAGATTACTTTCTAAGAATCTGTCCCAAATATATATCTAGAGCTGCAGATTGATCCTTTGGACTGTTTTAATGTTGTTTCTGTGTTTCACTGAGATTCTATTTCATTTAAGCACCTGAATCTCAAAATGAAATGCAGTTAATGTAATGTTAAGGATGCAATGGAAGTTTTTCCAGAAGGTAGTTTTACTTAAATAAATAATATCTATTTGTAAGCAGGATTTGCAGGATCCTTATTTTTCTTGAATTCATCTATTGTTGGTTTAAACAAACAGGAATGGGATCACACCATTTACCCTAATCTCTGATTTCAGCAAGCTTCCAGGCATCTTCACATGAGGATTTCAATTGATGATGGGTGACAGCCTAACGTGTCCACCTCTGTTGTTAAAACTAGAGATGTGGAAAGTTCTGATCCTCTAAAATAATGCACTGAAATTTCATTAGAATCCTGTGACAGTGTACTGTAAAACCGGGGCTATGGAGATAATGTTTCAAAACATAATCTAATGCAGATGATTTTTTGAAGTCTATCCAATTTGAAACTTTTGACCCCGACTAAATCCAGAAGGAGATAATGTTTTGGAGGGAAATGCAGGTAAAACCTGAACACAGAGTTGAAAAACCTTCAAACAAATCTATTTTAATTTTTCTTAAACTATAAAAGTAGGAATTTTCCATAGATGAACACAGATTATGCTCTGTGAACCAGAGAAAGTAAATTGTCTAAGGCACAATTCAGAAATACCTACATACATTTTTTGAACTTCAAAATCAACAAAGCCAAACCAAAAAGAATTGCTTCAGCATTAATTATATAGTGAAATAAAGAATTATTTAGAAAGTGTAATTTCCTCAAACAAGTGAGATATTAAAACAGAAAAAAAGTTAGGAGGCTTATCATACATGCAGTAACTATTCTGTGTAACAATCCTATTCTGAAACTGTAACAAAATAAATGAATAAGCATGAAGATGTGGTTGATTTTGAAGGAGCTTTGGTTTTTTGTTTGTCCATATAAGTCATCATTCCCTTTTTAATGGAAATACAGGGTATTTTCTATTGCCTGGCATGTAGGATATGTACAAAAATAACACTTTAAATCCAAGTATCATGCTTTGGCTGCCTATGAGAACAAATGACATACCAAACATGATGGTGATCTTCACTCAGCTTTCAGAGTGTGCTCTGCCTTCCAAATAACTCAGCTGCAAAACATGAGTGCTCTGAAGGCATGGGGCTGATGGTTTGCTTTACAGTCTTTTAGTTCATTTAGCAAACTGAAATAACAGTTGCTTTGTAGTCAACTTTGTGGAACAGATAAACAATAGTGACAATTTCATATGATGTATACAGACAGAAGAGGTTATCTGCACCCCCTGAGTGATGGAGCTTGTCATATTCCCTTCTCCAGTAATGCACAAGGTTAGAAATCAATGTCTTAATCATGGGCAGCTCTGGGCAATTCAGATATATCACACACAAACAGGCTTCTAATTACATTTAAGAAATACATATCATACATATATAAACTGACATAAATATCAGAGTGGTGTTGCTAGCTGTCAGAATGGATAAGTATAATTCCCTCGGTGGCCCTTGACAGGTTCAATACCTGCTCCGGAGGTGCTCTGAGCAGCATTATACGGCTGATTGAGTTATGACAGCTCCAACCCAACAGGGAAGCCGGGCAGGAAGGAACAGCCTGGGCTGCAGACAAATGATGATAAAGTGATCACTTTAAAGAACAATCTCCATAATATTTCATGCTCACTGCACGGTGTAAAGGCAGCCTTGACTGCGGGGCTAACTGCTCTATCAATTGATTTGATTCACTGCTGCAGCTACTCCCAGTCATAATATTTCAAATAAATGGTACCGTGGATAGAAATAATATCTGCATCAATATTAACCCTGAAAGGACTAATGGACACAAGCTATAATTTCCTGGACACCCTAATAATGCATTTTGACTGGGCTTGGCGTAGAATGATTTTTCTTTCTTTTTTTTACCCCTTTTTTCTTTTTAAAATAAAAACAGTGTATTGTTTACTTAAACTTTCCTTTTATGGCCATAAAAGACGAAGCTTTGCAGCTCAGGCCTCATTCCTAGTCTCAAGTTTAATTTTAAAGGAAATTCTGCTAAATGTTATTTTTAAGTGTTTGTTTATATCTGAATATATTTAATCAAAATTACACTAAATATGTAAATGAGAGAAAAGGCATTTTTTGGATGTGTATATTATATATAATTTATCTGTGCATGTGTGTAGAGACAGAGGTAATAGTGTTCAAATTATTTATTAAGTTATATTTAAAACAGAAAGGAATTTTAAATTAATTATAAATGAGGATGGAGTCAACAAAGTATTTTCTGGAAACACAAGGAACCAGTAAATTCTAATGATTATACAGGATGTTAGGAGCATTTTTTTTTTCCTTTAGAAATAATAATAAGTACCGAATGAGACAGGCTTAACATATAAGAAGTACAAGTGAATTTATGGGTTCATAATCCTAAATCAAACCTGATTTCTATTTTCCATGCAGTTTTTCACATACTCTGTAACATAATGGATGTTTATTCTGTTCTTTCATTCACAACACCCTGTTGACATTTAAGTCCCTTTTAAAGATCTTCTGTGCTTATTGTGAATCAAGTTGACAAGTATAAATTGTATAATTTTATTATTGTTATTCTTTTTCCACTACTACTGACTACTTGACTATC
Source organism: Sturnus vulgaris (assembly GCF_052056855.1). Lineage (NCBI taxonomy): Eukaryota > Metazoa > Chordata > Aves > Passeriformes > Sturnidae > Sturnus > Sturnus vulgaris. The sequence goes on along the minus strand of NC_142254.1, from coordinate 9,800,795 downwards.
ATTGGATTGTACATTTTAAGGTCAGAACCATTTCCAAATATTCAGAAACTGTTTGAAGAAATACTATCAATGCATACTAACAAGAAGTAGACTGAATGTGCTCTTTCTCTGATTATTAGTTTGTATCTGCTTAAGGATTGTCTTTATCAGATCCTCTGGTTTTTCTTATTTGTCCCTTAAACATTTACTATAAATCAGAGCAGGAGATACTTAGGTTTGAATCTCATGAGGCTTGTTTAAATTTAAAGCTTAAACAGAGAGAGGTATTTTATGAACAGTCCTTAGTGAATGCTCCAACTGCAACACTTCACCAACCTCTGAAGTGGTCTTAAACAGGCTTCAAAGGACTTCAATTTATAGTTTTCCAGAAGACCTGGGGAATATTTGTATTTGTTAGGAAGCAGAATAAAAACTGAGGGTTCCAAGTGGGTTTAGAAGGTTGGCTTGAATCTGAAAGTGAAATTGAAAATTATGGAAGATTGGCATTGGACTAACTCCACTATTCCCACCAGTCTAATAAGCCACATAAGCAGTGTTTTCCTTCATTCTAGATCTGAGTAATCAAGCAAGCTCATCATGTTTGTTGCTTATTACCTACAGATCAATATCAAATTTTACCAGAAATACAAGCACATGACTTTCATAAGGTATTTCTTTTTAGTTCTGATTTTTTTTTTTGAGCCTATGCCAACAGCACAGGTCACCATTATGTTATCAGCACCCAAAATCCTGCTGGAGTTCATGTTTCTACAAGAAAAGCTGAAACTACCTCTTCGTCTTTTCTGCTTTCTTACTTTCTCTCTCCTTCCAGAAACATTTTCTTCCTCCTTCCACACACCATATGAGAGTTGTTTTGTTTGTCCATTTCAGTCCATTTTCTCTAAATTCATCCCTGTCTGGTGTCCTTTTTACAATCACCATATCATAGAATCATAGAATGGTTTCGATTGGAAGGGATCTTGAAGATGATCTGGTTCTAACACCCTGCCATGGGCAGGGACACCTTCTACCAGACCAGGATGTTCTGAGCCCCATCCAAGGATGGGGCAGCCCCAGCTTCTCTGGGCAACCTGTGCCAGGGCTGCAGCATTCTCATAGTAAAGAATTTTTTCCCAATATCTAATCAAAATCTACTCTCTTTAAATTTGAGCACATTCCTCCTTGTCCTGTCAGTAAATGCTCTTGTAAATAGTTTTGCCCCATCTTTTCTGTAAGTTCACTTTGGGTACTGGAAGGCTGCAATTAGCTCACCCCAAAGCCTTCTCTATTTTAGGCAGAACAATCCCAAATTTCTCAGCCTTTCCTCATAGGAAAAGTGCTCCATCCCTCAGATTTTATTGGTGACCCTCTGGACTGTAATATTTTTCATTATTTGGAGCATACTTTTCCAATATAACTCTATATGTGTGTAATCCTTCATCATACAGACACAATTTATCTTTGTCAAAAAAATTGTTCCAAACTATTTTCTAGAACTTCTACTTCCTGCTTTCGTTCTCTGTCTGCTTTATATCTGGTGAATTACTTTCTGATGATGTTCTGTAAATAAATTTCAGGTTTCATCAAAATGATCAATTGTCTGGAATCAGAATAGCTGGGGTTGGAAGGGGCTTTTTAAGTTCCCCTAGTCCAGTCCCCTGCAATAAGCAGAGAGGTTGCACTAGCTCTTCATCTCCACCACTGTGTCCTTTGCTTGCACTTTGCTCTTCTTTCTGTATGTTATCTCTAAGATATAGTCCACAAATGCAAACTCAATTGTTATCCCTCCTATGTTTATTTCTGCCCTCTCTGAAGTATAACATGCTGGCCTGTCCCCATCTAATGTTTCTCTATGGATCTTCAGTGTATCACAGTTAGAGCAGAGTTTTAAACTTTTGCTTAAAACTGTTTACAGCAACCAAATTTCTTTCCAGCATATCTGCTGTTGACTGCAGTGTCCAACATCCTGGTGCTGTCACTTGCTGTCACCATCCAGTAGTCCAATATTTGATGTCTACACCATGTCTTGATCCCATTCATTATTTTAGAAAACCATTTCTGAAAGAGAGTCTGTCCTGTCCCATCTGCAACCTAAACTTTTTCAGATTCTCATCATCCTTCTTAAATTTATTGCTTGAAATAGAGTATTGCTTCACTTGTGCATGATCCTTTTGTAAACTCTGTTTACCCAGACAATTTCTTCCCCTCCTCCCTTGTTTTTCTTCCATTAGCTCCATCACACTTGTAGTAAAATACTTGTTTTCATGTTCACTCTTTCCTTTCCTGTTATCTATCATCCTGCTCTCAATATCAAGATATCATATGCCTCACTAATCTTGATGAGTAATGAGTGCCCAGCTTCCACCTCCCACTTGTTACTTCTTCCTGTGAGCATTTCTCTCCTGTCAGCCTTCCTTATGCTTACAAAGAGCTTGCCATGAAAATTTGCAGAAGTATTTCATTGTTGTCTTACAAAGCCCTGCTTAAATTTCTCCTTGGCTTTAGGTCCAAAAATTGATTATCAAGCTTCCAGCCTGAAATCTTGCCAAAGTCAAGTTTATTATATATGAGTATTTTATTTTTTGTCTCTCTCATCAAAATTGATTTTTGTTTTTTCTTTGAGTATTCTCCAATCTGTCTGTATCTCTTTTTATACTGGGGTGATAAGTTATTGTGGATGAAGACTGTCTTTTTCAGTGTTTGCACAGCAACACACACAAGAGCACTGTAGCAATACAAGAACCTAAGACAATAATAATAATATTATTAAAGGTAAGCTGTAAGACAGTCAAGGCAGCCAGGAGGGCCACGAATGTCTTAGAGGCATCAGACACATGCTGTGACTCTTGGGGACAGTCCTGTGCAGGGCCAGGAGCTGGACTTGAAGTTCCTTGTGGGTACCTTCCAACTCAGAAGATTCTGTGATTCTTTGAAAATTGAGAAATTTTTTAAAAAGGTAATTTATTTATTTTCAAATATTCATTATTTAGGAGATCTAACTTCCACAGCAGAGTCTGAGACTTAATACTGGTTTCAGATGTGAACAACACAAAACACAGCTTCCGGACTGGGCCAGCAATGTGCTTTTTAAGACTGATAAATTATAGAGTTGCATCCATTTTCCAGCTAATGTAGATGAAGTGTAAATACTTGATGATAACTGAAATGCATCCCTTTACAGTATTGTAAATGAGGAGGTGGAAAGACCCTCGATATTTTAAGGGCCAAAGAGAATCACGGGAGCAGCTTTAAAGATTAATTCCTTGTGTCTAGTGTAAAACAAGATTAAATTAGCTTGTGTGAGCTGCTGTTAGCAGATGCACTATTACATTATGCATGATTCCTGACTGCTCGTAGCATGAACAAACTGCACAGTGTTCCATTAGTGATTTTCAATGCTGTGCTAAGCTTTAAGTCACATAGACAGGCCAATGTATTGGGTTTACTTTGTGGATGTGTTTTCCAGGCAATTTCACAACCTACCTGATCACTGTTATTGATTGACCGCATTTGAAATGGATAAAAGAATTAACCTGTGTAAGGGTAGCAGAATGGGGTATATACAGTATCCTATATACTTAGGAAAATCAATAGTACTCTAATGTAGAAAATTTAACCAGACAAGACAAAACCATCTTCCCACCTGCATCAATCCTCATGCTCCCTCCCAGAGTAAAACATTATAGTTATACCATATATTTTTAATGTGTTTTATCCTTTGATGCTTCTCTTTTTCTCTCCCCTGTAACCTTGTGTGCATACTGTAAAACAAACTGAGGAGCTCCTGAACAGGTTCATTTTCCTCCTCTCATGCCCACTTTCCCTTGAAGTGAAAAGCAGGCAGCTATACAGATCCAGAGACTTGTTTCATTTTTCAAGGTGTAGGCATATTCCTGCTTTTTGCCACTTTCCTCCTTGATTTGTATCTTGTCCCTCTGGTCTCACATTCATTATGCCTCAGCAAGTCCCAGCTCCTACTTGTGACATTTCCCTACCCTCTTCTGCTTTAAATGAGGATGAGATGCACACAAACACATTCTTAGTGCCTTTGCCTCATCACACCTACTTCTCAGGCTCTCCAGCTAAACAGTGCTGCTTTCTGTATTTGAGTTAATCTTTCCAGTACTGGCTAATGAAATGTTTGTCGCTGAAAACTGAACAAGTCCAAGCTTGTAAACCAAATATTTTTTGTGGAAAACTCTCTAATGTTATGGCTACTTGAAATCTTTACCACAGGTATGACTGAAGCTATCATCAGAGTTGTTATTTATCCTTATAGTGAGTTTTATATTTTATTTTTGTCATATAGCTAAGTCAGAAATAAGCTTTAGTACAACTGCAGTTGTGTTATGCTTGCTCCTCCAACACAGAGAGAACATTAAACATACCAAACCTCTGGGCGTCTGGGAATTCCTGCCTTCTTGGCCAACTCCCTTTCCTTCTTGGCTAACTCTCCCTATTCACAACCTCCTCTAAAGGAATAGCCACCCAGAATGGCATTTCTGCCTCTGCTTTCAAGAAACCCAGGATACTTTAGGAAGAACAGAGTGAGAAGCAGTGGTGCTGCTTCTTAGGCTGTGCTTATTCCACAAGATGGGAAAGAAAAGGAAAAAGAAGGGGACTTGCTATACAGGTTTAGAAAGTGCTTCCAGTCTTCTGTAATTGTCTTTTTTTTCCTCTTGTTAAAACTAGAAATCTCAAAATTGTGTTCTGTTTTGGAATAAATATTTCTCTGAACCCTTTCCTGGAATATGCAATAAATTAATCTGTGAACTATATTAAAAGGTTGGTTATAAGGAATAATATATAGCAGGCTGGTGCAGATACTGTCTTTTGCATAGAGCTGAGCCTAAACTCTATTCCTGTCTTTGCATTCTGTTGTATGGTTTTGCAGTATTTTATTTTCTGAAGCCTTCTGAGCTGGTGACTCGGAGTTCAGAAATTTTTTACTAATTTCTGCCCTGATGGTCCCTCCTGCTATGCCCTTGTTCTCTGTAGACTTGCCTTGTAAAATGGTGTTAGAGTGGTTGCTGACTGAGCTAATGTTGTGTTAGCTAATGACTTTAATATGAACTAGTAAAATTACACAAAACTGGTAACATTTCTTGGAGGTAAAATTGATTGCAGAAGTTACTACATGACTTCAAAATGCCGTTATTATTGTTTAACCAATAATTCAAGACCCGCTTTTTTCACTCAAGCCAAAGGGACGTAGAAATTAGAAAAGACAAATCAATCACAAGGCTTTATATATGAAGTCTTTCTGCTCAAATGTCTGCCCAGCCAGGATCAGCCTGGGTGGTAAGGTCAGCAGGGTGACAGAGCTGGCCAGCAGTGTCACTGCTGTACCAGTGCACGCTGTCCAAGCACTGTGAAGCTGTCGCCAAATCCCAGCGTGATGACAGCAGGACTTACAGAGGAGTTAGCAATATGCCCAGGAGTACTGCAAACAGAAAAATAGGCTTCCCTCAAATGTTAACATCCCTAAAAGAGAAAACAATATTCTGGTTCGTGGATATTTAAGACATATCCGTGCAATTTTTAAGCAGTCAGTGTAAACAAATATTCCCTCAGAAAGCAAATACTTTGTAAAAAAACCTCACCATTGACATGAAGCAGTTTCACAGAATGCAGTAGATACTGAATCAAAGACCTCTACCATTCTTTATTGCTGGGGGGGAAAAGGTCCAAATATTGCTTGGCAAATTACTGTTTGCTAGGGGCACTATTACCAGTTGACACAATCATTGGTCAGCAAATTGGTCACATTATCGGTTAGTAAATTTGAGAGTGCAGAATTATTTATTGGTAAATTAGAGATGGCAGAATTATTGGTTGGTAAGAAAAGAATTGCAGTGATTGGTTAGCAAATTAGAGATGCTTGGTTTTGTCTGTGGATAAATCAAGGTTGGTCAGATATTGGAGGCCAAATTAAAGATGGCCATGTTATTTATGGTTGCTCTGGTGAATGTTGAAATCCTGGGTCTTTTTGTTACAAGCAAATAAACATTGGGAGGGTTTACTTCTTTATTTTTTTCTGATTTATGCTTTTGCAAGAGTTTCTGTGGGTATTAATATGGAAGTAAACATACACTTTTGCTCTCTTACATTTTAATGGAACTATGTGTTAGCTGAAATTGCACAGAGTGCCAGGGGACTTCTGAAATTGTTTTTATGAAGTGAATATTAAAGAAAGGTGTTAGATTTCCAGAGCTAAAAACTGCAGCCTTTGCAATTTGAGCTCTAAGCTGGTGCAGTGCAGGCAAGACAAGCTATTCCTGGTGGGTGATAGCTGGCAGCAGGAGGAGCTGGTGATGTGAATCCCTTCTGGAGAGGGTTCCTTGCTGCTGCTTCAGAGCTGTAGTCCTGCTTTATTCATCTGTGAACTGAAAGCAGCAAAGATATGGAAGAATGGTGCCTTCAAGGCAGTAATTTCTCTGAGATGTGGGGATTTCTGTGGGCAGTGGCCTCCAACTGCTTACTCTCCTTCACAAAATCTGAAGGGCCACCACAGAGTCAATCTCCAGGTGCTGTTAGCAGGCAGTGATGGTTTTATGCTGAAGAACTGCAGCTGAAATTGCCAAACTTGCTAGGCAGCTCTGAAAGCAGCTTTTTTTTTTTTTTTAATGTCATCAATATCATAAATGATGCAAGCTTCCTATTGAACTACAGTACTGCAGCAGAAACTTTTCTGGCATTTTCACATTCTCAGTTTTGAGTTTTTTCTTATTTCTTTTCCTTTATCTGCAGAACTTCTATTAAAAACAGTCCTGCTTTTGTATACAGTGTTAGAGCAATTCTAAAGAAAAAGTGTGTTTCAATATCATTCTAGAACACTGTAAGAAAAATTCTGTTCACTTGAACTTTGCAAACAATGCACAGAACATGATGGCTCTAGAATTTAATAATTTTAGATTTTAACAAAGCTGAAAACAATAATAGAATATGTGTTAAGAAAAATCTATGGCTGTTGATATAGCTGTTGAATTCTACAATGGAAAATGATGCTAATTAATCAGATTTACTTTTCCAAAGGGACACTATATAATGCTTTTGACAATAGTACAGATGGAGTCAGGGAGGATGTATTTTAAAACTTTAAGAAAGTCTTAAATTTTAAAACATTAAAATTTGCTTTTTATATGAACTCCTGTAACAACAATGCCCCTACCTTTCTTGTCTACTAATTCTGCCAAAAATGATGTGTTTATTTGGAAACAGTAAAGTATGTCTGACATTTTTAAGACACAGCAAGGGGAGATTTTTGCAAAAGTGAAGGGGGTGGAAAGGAATTTTTATCCTGCTAAAGAAGCAACACAATCACAAGATATCTTAGTTTTATAAATCTCCTGGATTGAGATAACATGTGCTGCTCATTTTTTGGTATTTTCATTGAATCAAAAATTTAGGACTTGGAATACACCAGAGCACTTCTATAACACAATGATTGTTCAGTGTTGGGTCCAGCTTGAACGGTTCATCTGGAAAGTTTTAGCTGAAACCATCATAATTAATTAGAAATGGTTTAACTAGTTCAGAAAAAAATTATTGTAGTGCTCCCCCTTACCCTGGGTAGAGGCCTGCATGATCTCCTCTCCAAAAATGAAATAATCCTATTGGTGCCAAGCTCATTCTGCTCCCAACTCTCAAGCTCAAGTGAGCTGTCACTGTAAGGCACCCCAGTCTGGACTGTTGCATACCTCAGAGTCTTTACAGTGGTGATTTGTTTCACCATAGTCGGACCTATAATCAGACTTTCTCAAAATCTGAGGATATTCAGCTGGGACAAATTGTCTTCAGTTGTTACTCAAAGGCAGCATGGGCCAGGGAATGCAAATGGGCAGAAGAACAGCCATGGTAAAAAGAAGTGAAGATGGTATGGAAATAAAATAGGACTTGTGGATGGTATTCTTTTCCTTCCAACAAAGCCTAATAACTTGTAATGGAAAACAGCTCAGTGCAGGAAGGGAGAAGCAGGCCATTAACCTTTTGTTAGAAAACACCAGACTTTTGGTCTACCATTATTTCAAACACAGATGAGCACAGGATTTAACAAGAAAGCACTGGTTGTAGTTTCAGCTGGTAAAATCAAATTTAGAGGTAGGTTGATTCCTCAAGCCATTTATCTGTGTTCTTTCCAAGTTCAGTGCAGAAGCTGGAATAAATCATTTTACTGTGGCTCAGTGGGTCTACCTCTCTTTTCAACTTTTTACAAGAGACAAAAATAATATTTCTCAATTTGAAGAAATACTGTTATTGTCAGATTAAAATCAGCAATAGTATATCTGCCACTATTTATTAATTAGTAAAATTAGGTAAATTAGTTAAAATTTAGCGTAATAGTGGGAGTCTTCACAAAATGTAAAGCTTATAATGAAAAGCTTGACAATTTGCATGCAGGAAATTTTTGTTCTGACTGTGACATTCTGAATTTCCATTTTGCTGCTATTCACTAAGCACTGCATAAACTGAGAACTCTGGCTTTAAATGTAGGTATTTCTAATCAAATCTGCACCCCTGTGGTTAGGTGAGATATGTCCTGTGATATTGCTTGTGTCCCTTGATTAAAGAAATTATATAATTGCACCTCTTTGAAACCTCTCTGTGCTAAATGTCAATTTTACATTTAACAGTTCTCAATTTTTACATTGTTGACTGATTTATGTAGTGTTTCTAGTAAAACTCTAGACATAGAACATTTCACTTACATTACCAGCAAACATTGTATTTTTTTTTTGCAAGCATTAGCCTTTTGCAGTGACAAATCGTTGGCAATTCCAGTATTACAGTCCCCTGCATTTCTAGAAAACAGTTCAGAATTTTCAAAATTATTGTAAGACATCTCATTAAATGAAAAAAAAATGAAAAGACTTTTAGATAAAATTTACATTTTTTTCTTGCCATAAACTTCCTTTTTGTAAGAATATGCAAGTAATCATTAAAAATTTGAGGCAATGTTACGTCATTGTTGTGACAATGGCTAAATAGGTGAAGTTCAAAATCTAAGTGCCTGAGATGATTAAAAATTTTTAAATACCTCATTTGAATGGAATAACATGAAATGTCTTTGTCTGGAACACATGCAGATCAGAAGATAACTTCTAAAAATAAAAATAAATATAAAATTGTATCCTTTATGCCGGTTGTGGACATTTGAAAAGCTACAGGCTATTCAAATTGTGCTGTGAATAGGCTATTCTCCAGTGTAAGCAGAACAAGCTCTTCCCAGGATTCAAATAAAATATTTTTCATCTTCACTGTGAAGAGCTTTTTCCTCTGCTTTTCTTTATAGGAATAAAAGGCTTTTCTGTTCTTTCAGTTAAGCGACCTCTGCCTTTTAGGGGGAAATGAAGTTTCTGCTCCACTCACCCATCACCACCACCCAGAAATTCTGCAACTTCTGTGTCTGAGCCAGGTGAACAATTCGTAGAACTGGGGATGGGAAGGAAGAAAAGAGAAGTATGTGAGCACACGTTTCTACTTTTTCTAGCAAAGAAGGCAGGAAGATTGGTGACCACAAGAAAAAGATTTTAAAACACCTCTTAGGTAGAAATGGATACATTTGGCTATACTTTGCATTGTGATCAAGATTTAATTTGAAAGCTTACTGTTAAATGGCTCAGGCAGCTTTGCAGCTGCCAACAGAATACACTTCATGCATTCAGATATGTAATACCCAATCTGCAGCATCAATCACAGTCCATTTAGGTGGTTTTGTTGCATTGCATTTTGTTGGAATTTCACTAAACTGTCTCAGCAACTCGTAGAACAGAGGTTTGAGGGGTTTTTTTGTTTGTTTGTTTGTTTTTTTTAGTTTGTTATATTTTCAAATAGAATTCATTAGGTATTCTTCAAGTTATTGTGGACATACCTTGGGCTTGAATCTTGAAATTGGAGATTTGAAGATATAGGGTGTTCTTAAGCCCAAAGTCATCGTGGGCAAAATCTAGCCCAGCTTGTTGTGATTTGCTGGCAGTTGGAGATTTAAGGGCTAAGACCATTGTCATGATACATTTGTATTGTCCCTGGCATTAGGGGGGGATAAACAGATTCAAAGGGGGCACAGTTTTGGAAATACTTATATAAACAATTATTCTTTCATGTCTAACAAATTCTTTGATGTTAGTTTGTAGATGCATCACGTCTGTCATGTAGTCTATGGATTTCAGTTATTGTCATTATGGATCTGACATCTTTCATATGTATTGTATATTGGGTGCCTTGCTTCAAATACACCTGCCTACACTAAGTTATTAGAAAGTTTTAAGATGCATATGCAGCTCTTAAAATATGCAGATATATTACTCTTATCCTTTTAAAAATTAACTAATGATTGATTTTAGGCAATGGTGTACCTATGTTCCTGTAATCTGTGTATTTTATTTAAATTGAATGAAATTATTTTCATTTTGTAAAGTAATAAGTAAATTAAAGGGAAAGTCTTTGTAGGCTGCTGTTTTTATTATGTTCTAACCTTAAGTAGAAAGAAAGCCAGGCCAACTAGTTGTTCTTGCTTTTATTAAAGTTCCTGTTGGCAGCGCACTGATGGGACACATTAATCTTAGTATTAATGCTGAGGAAAAGGGGCTTAGAAGCCTAGGATGAATAAATCATTCCAGAGCCCATTTGGATTTGTTGGCACCTTCCCTGTTATGTTGTTGCTGGATAAAAAGGCTTCTCTAAGTGTTAAAGGGCTGGCTAACACAGTTGGCTTATTGCAGAATGGCCCTCAGTAATTTGTGAGTGTGCTGAGTGGGGACAGCAAGCAGCAGGGCAGGGTGGTTTGAGCATGTGGGCTGGCACTGAGAAAAGTAAAGACACATTTTCTTCTGTCCCAAAAACCTGTGCAGTCTTTGTCACTGAGGCCATTGGCTCTAGTGGTGCTTCCAGTCTCACTCTCAGGTCCTTGTTGACACTAGAGAGGAAGAAGAGTAGTTGAAATGCTTCCTATTTGTGTTACTTACATCCATCTCCAATCACTTCATTAAACTTTTTGGAGCCTCAGGGTTGAGCCATTTATTTTGCAATTCAAAAGCCACATTATCCATTTATCTTTCCCTTGAAGACTGTCACTGAACGTGCTGAAAGGTAAAATCATCAGACTCCAAGAGTAACTTTTTGCTTCAGGTCCTTCATATCTTGCTCTTTTCTGGTCAGCTTTTGGGGTTTTTTTCAATCTCTGTTTCTGCAACATGTTCATCTATTTGTGGCTGGCTCAGAAGCCCCTCACTGCTCAGTTTCACAAAGCTGCCCTGCTCTCAGGACTCTCCTTCATAACTCAGCCTCAGAAATGGGTTTTGGCTACCAGTCTCCTTGGCCTCTTCCAGGTTCAGCTCATGAAGTTCTGTCCACCTTTAGTGTAGGATGCAACTAAAATTTGTCTCCATGAGGTTTCTGGGGTGGCCAAGGTGCAGGAGCTCAAGGAAAGAGGGAAGGAGCAGTGGAACTGGAAGGTTCACAGCCTTTTCACCACCCAGCTCCTGACGCCAGTAAATCAGTGACTGCTCTGATGTGTTTTCACTGGCCCCAGGTGGGCTTTTCTGTCCTCTGGAGCATTCTATGCACTTCAGAATTAATGGGGTGGGATTGGTCTCTGGGTGAGTTTTTCCCAATTTCCCAGGGCTTTCATTGCTGCTCCATGAAGCAGTGGCTGCAGACAGCAGAGGCAGGTTGTCATATGGCAGTAGCTACACATTTTCAGTAGCAGTCAGTGAACAGTTGCATGCTACAATTTACACTCTCTTCTCTGGTCTGTTCTTCAACTGATGAAGCACCTATTATTAGCCAGGCAATTATCAAATATTTGAAATAGGTATATAAAAGAAGATTTGGAGAATAATGCATGCTACCATCTATTAAGCATTTCATGCCCTCAAGGGATGCGCTGAAGTGTAGAAATTCAAGCTATATCAATGTATTTTTGCCTGACACATTTGCTGTTGAGACAGCTCTATTTTCTCAGTGTATTTTATTTATAAAAAAATCTTGCTTTATAAACAGAGATAATCTTTAATGCCATGGATGCAATGTACAACAATTATTTTGGATAACTTTTAGTTGTTAGCACAAATCACATTTAAAATAATATTAAAACAGAAGGAAGATGGAAAACGGCATGAAATGTCTCAATACATTTTATTTTCAATGAAATAATAGAATATCATTTTACCAATTCTAACATAAATGGAATCATCTGAAAGCTATCATTCTGTACATGTGCTGTAATAGATAGAAACTCACCTTTTCAAGTCAGCTGGTTGTCAGTGGACTTGAGAAGGAAGCACTACTTTTCATACAGATGTGGTCCTTGTAAAGCTGAAGGCAACAGTTTGCCTTTTAAAAACTCAAGCAATGAGCAGTATGTGGTAATGGAACACCAGAAACAGCAGGGACAGGACAAAACTCACTTGTGTTTGTAATAATAATTTAACTCATTTCTTAAGCAAGGGAACAAATCCCTGTGTGCTGATGTTGATACAGCATCTTATTCCTTTCCTGTTTCCTGTCTTCTCTCACTGTCTCTGGCCCAGAGCTGTGCCAGGTACAATGGTTTGTGCAGTGACCTAATGCTAGTCTCACTTTCTACAGCACAGTTTGTGAATAAACTCTATATTGTGAATAAACTCTATATCTAATTTTGTTCAAAAGCCTCCAAGCTGAGTAGATATTAAAATTACTGTTTTTTGAACAACAACGACTCAAAAAAGAGAATCTGTAATTCTGAATTGGTTTGCAAGAAAATGTTATTATAATAAAAAATCCCTTGCTGAACTTCTCACTTTTCTTCTGCATTTTCACAACAGGGTCCTTCCAAAGTGGCAGGGAATATTCATGCTTGGAGTGTCTCATCACATTGTGTCATGTCACAGAAGGTATGGGAGCCTGGGTGTCTATGGAAGGGCCAAGTCTTAATGCAGGCACCTTTTATCTGAGAAGAATGTGATCTCTAGTGCTTGGTCACTTGCTAACAATTGGAAAAGCAGAATTTGGCCTAACTTGTATTAATAGTTATTATTAAATTGCATGGTGGGCCTGAGTCTAATTTTACTCTTATTTTATAGAGCCATTGACTTTAATGGACTTGCTCCAAAATTTTCACTGGCATAACCGTGAGCAGAATTAGGCCCAATAACTGTCATGTAAAACAAAGTCATTCCATCTTGTAAACCATAAAGCAGGTTACATGGTAGTTAAGTGTGGGCCAAAACCATTAATCTTTCAGATGATGTGTTTAATGGCAGCCTTGGATGCTTGCAGTCAATTAAAATTTCCTGGCGCATTTTCATAGGACAAGGAACGTTTGTTACTAATCATGTCCAAAAGAAATTCTAGCTGGTGTAATTGTATTTTACTTAGCTAAAATTGCCTTTGTGCTTATAGTTAGGTTGTTATTCTTCACTCTGTCTTTTAGAAACCTCACACAATTGTGCAGTTCTTTTGGTGCAGATGATAGCTGTGCTATCACCCAGAAGTAGCATAAAGCAGAGTTTCTCTTACTCTGTGTTGTCGAACTGCAAAGTGTTTCTAAAGTCTAAAATTGTGAGGGGGAAAGGAAGTGTCAAAACTGCTCTTTTTTAATATTTTTGAATATTTTAATATTTAGGGACAGAATCTCAGCTAATATAAATTAACATAGATGGGTTGAAATGTCATCTTAATTAATCTGCCTTTTATCTCTTAAAAATCTACATTTTAATAGGCCATGCCCCTTTGATTTTATTAGTTCTGTCTATAAAATACAATATTTTATAACACTTTGATCTAAAAAAAAAAGAAAACAATATAAAGGCTACTTGTTGTTTCTACTTGTGTAAATCCTGAACTTTGTCTGAAGTGATTCTGAAACACTTCAGATCAGCTACCATAACTATAAAAATCCTTTGAAAATACCTCTATTTCTGCCTATTTCTTTGGACAATCAAATCTGTACTTTGTTTAATGCTCATCAAAGAGAATGTGAATTTTCCCAGCCATTGGGAAGGTGGGCCAGTGTCACCATGCTAAGGAATTTATGCCTGATTAAAAAATCTCTCCTAAAAAAATGCCCCATATGAGCTTCCAATGGACACATGGAGAGCTGTGTGTTCCTTGCATGCCCTGTGGGGAAGCCTGTCAAGACTGTGGATATGAGAAATCAGGAAAGAGTTTAAGGGAAAGAACAACAGTCAATTCCCTGAGCTACAGAGTGGCTCAATAAAGCATGGTGCTCTTCCTCTCAATAAATTATATATTATTTTTAGATAATTTTACTTCACTCTCTCTCAAAATGGTGTGTACAGGGAGGAAGCAGATGATCAGTTTTATGAGAATGTGTTGGAAATACGAGTCAAACTGTTCCAGCAACCTCCAGATGCATCCACAGACAGAAATCTTCATTGCACTCTATTAAAAAAAAAAAAAAAAAAAAAAAAAAAAGAAGAAAAAAAAAAGAAACAAACAAAAAAATCCCAAACAAACAGAAACCAACAGAAACAGACTAAAGTCTGGTGGTGTTTTAAAACCTTGTGCATAAGCTTATAGGTATTGGAAAAAGCCAAAAGAGGTGCATGTGAGGCAATACCTGCATATTTTAGTTAAATATATCAAGAAGCAAGAGTGCTTGTGACCAAGCCAGAAAATCGAATGCAAAGAGTGGTTTGGGCTTACCAGCTACAGGTCTCCTAACCTGAAATACTTTATTTATGGATTTTAGTTTTACAATAGTATATACTTGGCTTCTCCAGTTCAAGTCCATAACAAATTATTTGCATGCTGTGCCGGGATTTAAAAAAAAAAATAAAAAATTGAGAAACAACTCTGTTGGCTCTTTAGTTTGACTTCAATTTATTCTTAAGCTCAGCCAACAAACACAGTCCTCCTACACTTGTAGAGCTTCTGGTTTTTCTTGGCCCATACAGCCCTTTGTCCTCTGGCAAAATTTCACTGGAAACTTCATGCAAATACTGTTTGATCTTTACCAACTCATCACAAGGAGGAAGACTCATGTTTTAGCTTCTTTTCCTTCTCTGCAGTGAGGAAAAAAGGAAGGTAGAAATTTTATGTGAGGAAACAACTGTGGACAGGTCTAGTCTCAAGCACCTCAAGAATTCTTGCACAGCTGTGACTGTGGGCTTTCCATGTGTTCTTTAGTAAAGAGTGAGAAAATTTCTACCAATGTTTACCAGAATACCAGTGACCATAATAAGTGTAATGGGGTCTTACTCTATTTTTATCTGTATTTTCCATGCATTTTATTCTCCAGAGTGAGAGAACTCTGAAAACCTCCTCTAAGAAGGAATAAGTGCACATCTAAGTAGGAAAAAACCCTAGGGAACTGTGGTACTTAGGTTTTGATCACTACCAGCCTTGCTAAACAAATTATGCTTTTGTGAAATCAAATATTCTTTCACTGTTTGGAAATATAAAACAAATTCTTCAGGCTCTGACTCCAGAATGGATCTGAGACTAAGGAATAGAGGAAATGAATGAAAACACAGAAATCTAAAAGGCCAAAGAGATAGGAAGGATTGATGCAGAAAGCATCTCTGACATCAAGATTAGCAATGAGGCTTGTCCTGCTGCTCCTCAGATATACACACTCCACAACATCTGCCCAGTTTCTGCCTGGAGTCACAGCTGTGTGAAGTAGAATGCAGCAGTTTGACTGATGGCTTCCCTCTTTGCCTTCTTTCTTTTCCTCCTGCACCCTTTGACAACAAATTTTAATTGGCTGCAAGACTTCAGGTTACATTCTTCCGCCTGTATTTAACTGATCCAGAAGTATCTGCTTTCATTTTCCTCCACAGCATCCCTGTGGTCTCACTGTTCTGACTTCTGCTGCTTCTGAGTCCATGATGAAGTTTTGAATATGCTAGATTAATTATCTTATGCTTTAATCAGAGGAATATGCATGTCTAGTCAACCTTTTTTTTTTTCCTGGTATCAAAGTGGCAGAGCTATTAAACAGCAGTGCTGAAGAAAAGAGGAGTAGTTAGGAATAGCTGTGGAATTTGTTAATAGGAGCATTAGACAGTGAAGAGTTTGTGCTGAAAGGGGTTGTGGCAACTCAACAGTTTACCTACACAGAAGCAACATAAAAAATGGTTTCAATGTCTTTAGTAGTAAAATCAGGATGCTGTCATGGATTGTATTTTCTAAAATATGATATAAACAGGAACATTCAAAAAGCTGCTATCAATTACTAATACAAATGAATAAATACACAGTGAGTTCTAATTGCCAACTCTATTCTGAATTAATCTTTATCTGACTCAGACTCAGACTCAGACAAACTCCTCATGTTAGTAATTCAAGCTATTTTTAATAGTGCAAACCGAATTCCTTTAAAACATTGTTTTAAAGTTTCCTTTGATTTCAGATATCTTCATATATCACACTAGATATGCATCCCAGATATCTGAGCTGTGTGGGAACTGGGTATGCTCTAACTTGCACAATGTTTTGGAAAGGCAACCTGAAACAGGAGATTTTTAGATATTACAGTGGCAACCAAAGGAGTGTGGGGAGCCAGCTAGGCAGAAGTACTCTTTAGTTTGTGGCTGGGCTTAAAATGAAAAATTGGCAATTTTCTGTTTTAGAGGGGAGAAAAAGTTATTTGCTTTTTGTTTTGGGGATATTGTTAATAAAAAACAACAACAACAACAACAACAAAAAACCAACCAAAAAAACCAACAAAAAAACCCCAACAAACTACCATACTAGAATAAAAAAAAAAAAAAAATCAAAAAAGCTTGCTATCCAGTATGCATTTTCAGATAAAATGCATTTCTCTTTAGACATCTTGGCAAAACAGGAAATGTTTCTATAAAGTATTTTGGTCATTGGAGCTGTCTTTTTCTTCAAATATTTTTGCAAGCAAACTAATTTGGCAGTTTGGATTAATTTAGATCTGTGAATATTTTTATATTTTTCAGTTTAGAGAAATAATCAGATCCTTGCCTCTGAAATGTGGGAGAGAATTGTATGGTTCTAGGCCTGGGCAATCCTATCCACAGAAGGACGTCAAGCATGGTTTGTTCCTTTCATAAACAAGTTATTTGCTCCTCTTGTATCATTGCT
The DNA here is from genome assembly GCF_052056855.1 of Sturnus vulgaris. Taxonomy (NCBI): domain Eukaryota; kingdom Metazoa; phylum Chordata; class Aves; order Passeriformes; family Sturnidae; genus Sturnus; species Sturnus vulgaris. The sequence goes on along the minus strand of NC_142254.1, from coordinate 9,783,758 downwards.
GACTCATTTGGACTATTAACAGGCTTTTTAAAACTATCAAAGCCTCGCCACTCATCTTCAAAACTGCCTCAAAACTGCATCTTTGATTTATGTGGTCAGCATTTACTCCCTAAGGTCTTATCGACCTTGGCAGTGTTAGAAATCATATTTTCACATGCATGAATTGCCCTTGACTAATTTCTCCAGGACAGTTTGAACATAAATAACCTCCCTTTAGCCGTTGCATTTTTTACTTTTCATTGGTTTATTTTTAAGAAACATGGTGTGGATGTGTGTATGGAATATACTGAAAAGATATAGATTCTCTATGGAAGTTTGGTTAAGAAGGTGTGTTATTGTTCTCCTTGAATGTATTAATTCTAGGTGGAGGGTGTTTGCTTTTTTGTGTGTTTTTTTTTTTAGTCCCTATTTTTTCAGATTTTTCTTTCAGAATTATACAATTCAGAGGGACCTTTGATGTTATTCTCCCCCATAACAGATAAACATTTCTAAGAACAGAATTAAATTAATTTTCTCATTGTGACATGAGACACATACTCTATAATAACCCTCCCTATTTGATTAGCAAACATTTAAAAAGGTAAAGGTTCAAAAAGATTTGGAATTTGTGAAATTTGACTTCCAGTAAAAAGTCTGCCAGGGCTGCAGACACGTTGCAAGTGGCTGCATCAAACAGCAGCCCAGGAGAGAAATGCAAGAACAGAACTTCATTATCAGTACCTGAGCGTCAAGAAAATACCTTATGCTGTGTAACTGAGTGCTTTCCAAATTGGGAGCGTGGAATTTGAGCACTACACACATTTCCCACATTTGTTTTAGATGTAGGATGTGGCCTGGCAAGCCAAGAAGCTTGACATCCACAGGGAAGATGAAAAAAAGGTTGGAAAGTAAAATTCCTCAGTCCAAATTCAAGCTCTACAGCTGAGCCATTATGCCCTGGTGTGTAAAGGAAAGCACTGTATTGGAGAAGGTGTGAACTGCCACAACATTGTCAAATTCCTGTGATTTGGGTACTTTCTGAAACATTGAACTGTGCTAGCAGAAAGCAGGTAACCCTTTAATTTACTTGATCAAGGTAAACCTTACATGACTGTAAATAAAAAGAGGATGGTAAGGTGAATCTAACAGCAGACAGTTATTGTTGAGTCATTGAGCATTTTAAATCTGTGCCTTTTCCAGGCCTGTTAGAAGTGTGATGAATAATTTGCTGGGTCTCTGATACAATGTTTGCATCCATCTGCAGATACAGTGAATATTTCCTTAGTGATGCAACTGCAAAAAACATGGGTGAGTGCACTACAAGATTGTCACAGGTCATAGAGCATTAGCTGAGGTACAGCTATGTGATGTGTTTTCTACACATAATTGTGGAGTTAAGAATAGAACTTTTCCTTCTCACTTGCAGACATATATTTTCAGTTCCCTTTACAATGTTCTCACCAGAAATTTTCCTAACCTTTGGCCAAAAAATTTTTGACAGCAGTATGAGTTCCATTGTCTACTTCTTGAACGGTGTTTAAGATGGAAACAATAACTTCATTTTCTGACAGCATTTTCAGAAAACATGGCATCAGTCCCAGCACTACCTCATGCTCTCTGACAGGGACTGGCAGAGGATGCACCTTCCAGGATTATCTCAGTGGCTCTGGCAGTGCTGCACTGCATCCTCAGGAGCAGCTCTGCAGAGTGCTTGGCCTTGGTGACTTTGCTGTCTGAAAGACAAAGTCAGCAGAGTAATCTCATTCTCAGTGTGCTACCTGGCACCTGTATAACACTGAAATTCTTCAAAGAGGCACAGAAGCCATAGTTAATATCAGTGATACTTAATATCAGTGGCCTGAGTATTTCTAGTAGAAAAAACCCATGAACTGTGAGCCCTGTTCAGCTTTCATAGGAAGAATCCTCTTTTCCCAGTCAAGATTTTTTTACGAAATGTTGATGCCTTTCCCCCCAAAATGTTATCCTGTGGACTTTCTTATGTATTCCTATCATTTCTGCTGAATAATCTTTCAGATCTTTTATTTTGTACAAAAAAAAAAAAAAAAGCTTTTTCTGTGACAATCTAATATAAAGAGTAATCTAACAATGGGAGCCTGGAGGCAAAAGTCTCCTTGTGTTAATATGCTTGTTACAGAAATACAACTTTCTATGAAGATTGAAGTCCTAGTTTATGGAATTGGAACTTTCAGCCTAAAATAAAAGTGTTCAGCCTAAGAAACAACTGTTTTAGTGTGATGTTCACTGCTAGGGCTGTACACTGAGTACATTGGTTATGTGTTCCTTAAAGGCCTTATCTTTACCTTCCAGATTATAAACTATCTCCTGTTTGTTATTTATGTTGAAGATTGCTGGAAACTCTTGAGAGCTTCTTGCATTGCCTGTTGTATTGATTTGAAAGCAAAACCAGTGAGAGGCTCCAAGTCAGTAATAGAATTTAATAGGAAAAAAGAGAAAAAAATAAAATATATGCAATAATACAAAAGAAAACCACTGACAGAATACAACCTGACAACCTATCAGTCAGGGTGTTGGTAGCAGTCCCTATAAATGGTGGCTGCAGTCCTCCTGGATGACAGATGTGGTTCAGTTGAAGCAGTGCTCCTGTAGAAGGTGCAGTTTTCCTCCAAAGGCCCAGTGATGATGTGGTAAAGGCCTGACTTTCCTCTGGGATCCAGTAGAAAGGTCTGCCCTCGGGTCCCAAACCCCAGTTTTTTATCTAGGTAGGAAAGGCTTGGCTCCTGCCCCTGGTTGGGGCATCTCCCAATGGGGTGATGTAATCTTATCAGTCACACATAGGACTTAATGGCCCATTAACGGAATATATCTTCTGGAGGAAGGATGGGTTGTGAATAGATAACGATGATCATCCCCCCATCTTATCAGATGGCACATCAGCAGAGGATATCTCCCACAGAGATAAGGATCACCACCCCTCCCACATTTCAACAGATGGTGATAGAATACACATTTTTGTATTGTAACCCAGGTCACCTGTGAAGTGTTGTCAGTGTGCCACACCTTTTGTTCTTTTCTAAAAAGCCATAGGATAATAGCAAGTTGGCAGTGGATAATTTTCTAATTATGTGACTTGCTCCCCATTTCAGAGGCTCACTGGCACTTTCAGAGTAACAAGGGGATTATGAATGATGCTGATCTTTCTCCACAAAATGACACCTTTAAAGGCCTGCTAGGAAGTTGCAGTCAAAACCACATGCATTCAGGTAAGGATCTTATGTAACTTTTATTTATAAAACCCTATAGAATGAATGTTATATGGAACACTATATGTTAGGGTGAGTTCTGTAGTTGTATACTGGGAGTGACATTGTTCATTTCTATGTCTGAGAATTCTTAACATATATACCCTCCTATCCCAGGTAAGCACACAGAAGTCACACCTTTTTACAGGTGGGAAGTTAAGCCATTACCTCGAGCCCCTTAGGAAGTCTTAAGATTCAAGACACTTCTGTCTCCCATCTCATGCTCTAAATTACAGAACCATCTTTCCTCCCTCATTTTTTGTAGCTGTCAAAGTCATCCGCAAAAACAATGTATTAGATTTCTCAGTGAAATAGATTTCATAGATATGCAGTAAAGGACATTTAGCAGTCTTTCTACAGTTACACCCAATTATTCAGGCTCTTGAATATGCACTGCAGAAGTGCTTAGCTTTGTAAATTAGTACAGCTAAATGCTTTACTTTTTGTTGTTTGATTAATTTGTATTGTTGTAGCATTGATGTTTTCGTTGTTCTACATAAAATAATTGAATAATGAAACCTTAAAATTCTTGTACATGTGGTGCTTGTAAATTTACACCTAAAGCCCCTTGAATATAATGTTCCCAAGCCACATAAAGAGGAGCAACCCACACATGCCACTGCAAACATCATTCTATTGTAGTGTTTATCACAATAAAATAGTGTTTTCTTCACTGAGCCATGTGTTCAGAGCAAGATGCTGGAGACCCTGGGGCTGTATGTGATCAAAAGCTTCACACAATCTAACTGGGTCAATGAGTTTTTCCAGGCAATTTAGACAGTTTTCTGTGTGTAGACAAAATCCCTGGATTTCTCCTTAGTATTTATCCTTCCTTCCTTCCTTCCTTCCTTCCTTCCTTCCTTCCTTCCTTCCTTCCTTCCTTCCTTCCTTCCTTCCTTCCTTCCTTCCTTCCTTCCTTCCTTCCTTCCTTCCTTCCTTCCTTCCTTCCTTCCTTCCTTCCTTCCTTCCTTCCTTCCTTCCTTCCTTCCTTCCTTCCTTCCTTCCTTCCTTCCTTCCTTCCTTCCTTCCTTCCTTCCTTCCTTCCTTCCTTCCTTCCTTCCTTCCTTCCTTCTCTTAAGGCTGAATCACACATACTCAATGCAGGCTATGCAGAATGGTTGCCAGCCCTGTCTGCAAACAGCATAGCAAAAGTTTTTCCAGTTGATGAAGACAAGCTGCTACAATTAAGCCTCACAGAATGACAGACACTGCTGAAATGAATTTCATTTCTTCAGCTCTTTCTTCTAGAAGTTCACAGCTCTCATTAATCCCCCTTTATGCTTCTGAAATGTAGTTTGAATTTAGAACTTTCTAATGTTACACTTTTCCATGTTCCTGTGTTCCAGTAGTTTTTGGGGGTTATTTAAGTACATAAACCTGGCCAGAATTTTTTTTAAGTACTTGGCATTTTGGTACAGAACTATTAAATGTAATGAAGTTTGAAGTACAGTTTGGAAGGCATACCATGCTTGCAGGCCTGATTTGTACAGTGCATCAATAATTTGTGTATCTCAAGTGAAGCAGTACTATGTGTAGAGGTTTTGTGGGACATGGGGATATATCATACCATATTTCCCATCCTACCTGAATAGGAGTTTTTTTTTTAGTTTCTATGTTTAGGTTGCAAAGTTCCTGAGCCTGAGTTCAAGCCAGACTCAGGATTTAGTATCATCTATACAACTGAAAAGAAACAAATAGGGATTCATTTGTTGGTAGTGGAGAAATCTGATTAGTCTTAGAGCCAATGCCTGTATGGTTCATATGAGAAAAGGGGAAACAGTTAAATTCTTTATGGTATCCATGAAAACTGAAGGTGGGTTGCTAGAGGCTAAACTTCTATTCTTAATTTTGTCACTATTATATTGCAGATTAAATTAGAGGAATAACTTAAGGTGTAATAGTGATCACTGAAATTACTAAATGGACTATTTTAAAATTTTTATTTATAGTTCCAAATACAATCAGATAACAAGTGTTTGGGGACTAATGTTCATTCATTTGATATGTCCGTGTGCTGATAGATGATGATGCATTTAATGAAAGATGGCAACATTCTGACAGTTGAAATGTTTCTGAGGAAAGGGACAGGTTAAGGTTTGCTCTTGTGACTTGAATACTGTCATTCTTGCATGTTGAGCTATTTAATTTGGAAGCACTGTGTTCTTCGAATGAGATAAGGATTTAGTATGCTGTGCATCTTCTCTTAATACATCTGCTGTCTGTACAAAGCGAGGTGGAAAAAAGCAACAAATAAACCCAAAGAAATTGTATCAGTAGGGCTTAGTTTTACATCCCATTTAGTGCAAAGACAAAGCAAATCAGCCCATAACATAAATAACCAAAAAGAATATGAATGGATCTAGAGAAATGGCCTATCTAAAGCACTAAGTGGGGTACAAATATGAATTTCACTAGTTTCATAGGAGGATGCTAGAAACAGTCCTTTCCCAAGGTAAAACGAAGTTATTAGGTATATTTCCCATTAATATGTGGTATCCATAACTGAGAACCCAAGTATTGGAAAGCTAGATAATGGTGATAGTTTAGATCACTATTCTGCATTGTAAATAGTACATACTAAGGTCATTATTTATTCACTTTTATCACCCTTCTCTGTGGTCCAACTCTTCCTTGAAGATCCTTTGGAAAGGAAAAATATAGTACTTTCTTTTATCTTGAGTCATTTGGCTGCAGTCAGTTTTAACAAAAAGTAAAATAATAATAAAAATATAATGTATTCTCAGCAGAATCTGAAGACTGTAACAGGGAATTCACTGCATGCCATGCAGAACCTAAAGCAGCTTTCCATGGTTCCACCCAACACTTAGAGCATATCCAGCTCAATGGATCTTACAGTGCTCAAGGTATAATCCAGGCATTTCATCCACAGCTTCTGGAAGGAGCCACTCTGTGAGATGTACTCACAGATGAGCAGCCACACTGGCAGAATGTGTGCTGGGAAGTGCCACCATTGGTTTGTGGAAGGTTTTGAAGATGACCTTTTCAACAGGCAAATTCCTCCCTTCTCATGTCCCCTCAGTGCTGTGTTTTCAGCTAACTCAGGTTTGGTTTTCTCTCTTGCAGGTTTGGCCCAGCCTTCTTGGCTTTCAGAGCCATTCAGTTCTGTAAATGTGACTTGCTAAATTATGCCAAGACAAATACCAGCAGAACTGTATCCATGCAAGGAAATTGCACCAGTGTAACTATAAACTGAGATAGTTAAATCAGCACTGTGTGTAGGCATAAGTACTTTGCTGGATTTTAGTCAAAACACTTTAAAAGTAATGTTAAATTTTGGTTTTGTGCCAGCTGTGGGCCAAACTGAACTACCTGTATTCATATTCTATGCTTAGCTATTAGTACACTTCAGTACATTCAAAATTTAAGACAAGACAAAGTCCCACTGAAGTAACTTAAAACTTAAGGATATGCATCTGCTGAACTTCTTTCCTGACTCAGGAGGGACTTAAGCATGTGCTTAGACTTAAATGCTAACATTTTCTGCTGAATAAGTACCTTTATTTTTTAAAATGGAAATCAAGAAATTCTAATTTTGAATTTAATAGGAAAATTCCTAGATTCATTCAGCCAAAGATAATTGCTGTTTGGAGAGCTTTACATGCTCACAGTAAGAAAAGTAGGTTTATTCAAGGAAAAAAATACCTCTTAAAATTAGTACAACCTACAACGCAATATTATTTTTATTAACACGTATGCTGTAATGCTGAAAGCTGTTATATGTTTGACTCAACCCAATAATCACACAATGTAAATGATACTCAAACAAGAGCTTGAATTAATCTTTGCATTGCAAAGATAAATTAAGCAGAAGGTTATTTTGTACCATTCTTCAGGGCAAAACATATCATTTTCTCTAAGCCTCTTTGCCTTGCCAGAGTACTTTAAAATAGTTTTGAATTTTCTTTTTTGAGGAGCAAGGCAGTAAATTACTCCCCAGGGCATGATAGGTAGTAGAAATTCTGCCAGTAGCTGGGCCACAAGCCCTCCCAGGATTATCCATTTCATCAATTCCACTGGAGGAGAGTTTCAGATTCTTACACTCACATGAGTGGGCAAACAGATTACTGGTTCTCTCCCAAATGTGAGAGATTTCCATCCAGTGGCACACCCTCAGGAATATTCCTTCTTCTTCTCATGTTTTTGTTTGAATGATTCTGTTTGAGATGATAATTAAGCCTATAGAATCTGTTTTATGACATACCATTAAATACTTTTTATTCTTTCCATATGATGCACTGATATCTTTTCTGTGCAAAAAGGGTATCCAACAGTCTTCAGAAGAAAGGGCTTTATGAAATCAGCTTCTTATCAAATCATTAGATTTCATGGTCCAATCTCTTTGGTAGGCTCTTGGGAGTAATATTTGTGTGGTACCAAAGGAATTCACGTTACTGTGTTTTCATCTGTGTAGTCTGGATGCCTCAAAACTCGCTTTTTGGGAGTGCTGGAATTCAATTCATGCTGCAGTATGTGCTTACACAGATCTCTGTGAGATTTTCCCCTTTCTATACAAAAGGAAAAACAACTTTTCTTTGCAATTTTTATTTTTCCTTTCCCACAGCTCTGTTCTTCACTGGAAACATGATAACATATTTAAGCAATGAACAACATGGCATTTTAACATTAATCCTTAATGTTATTGAAATGTTTAAACCCGCATATTTTTCACTGTCTCGTACACCATTCTAATTCCTTTTACTCTGTTAAATTCAGACGTAATTTAGGGTGGAAAAATACATTTTAGAATTACACCTGCAGCATGTAGTATTAGTATGACTTTTTCATGGCATGACAGTGATGTTTCTACAATCTATACATATTGATTTAGGCTGATAATAAACAATTTGATTAGGCTCTATCTATAGGCTGTCATTTCAATCACTGTCACTGTTCCAATAGAGTGGAAGGCAGATAGCAGACACATATGGCAAGATTTCTCAAAATAAAAACTCTGGCCTGATTAGAGCCCTAGGTTCAGTGAATTGGACAAGACAGCTCAGCTGCCAGGTTATTAACTCCCTCAGAAAATACTCTGCCTTTTCCCCGGGGCCAGCCTGAATATTCTGATCTGGATCGATAAGCAATCTCCGGTGTGTACAAAATGCCAGCTAGAATCATTTGTCTCAGTGCAGTCTCCTTACAAAGGATAAAACACCTGCAGTATATGGCCTTCTCTCCCTCCTCCCCCACCTCCCCCTTTTTAACTAATGACCCACAAAGAAGGAAGAAGTAACTGAATCTGTTCCATCATCAGGAAGGCTCTCTCAGGTTTGTTTTAATGATCACAATGGCTACCTTTCAATCTTACAAAAATTATATCAGTCATGGTTTCCCTGTGGCATGTTTATGTAAGTAATGTGAACCACAATGTAATGACAAGTGTACAGATGTCATTGTAAGAGGGCCCTTGGCAAGAAGATATCTCAGAATGTCAGAATTTTAATAAACCGTGGACTGCTGGTAGGGTTCTCTTTGGTATTTGTAATGTGTGCTGTGATCTGTTGCTTGGGCCTAAGATTTTTTGAGTGTTTAGCAACAAAGGATATTTTACAATTGATTAGAACAGAATCATTCTTTTCCAGAGTGGTGGTGTTCTCCCAATCCATTACATATCTGTGGTTTTGTTTGTAGCAGTGCTGGATTGTAGCCATATAGCTTGTACTTTCTTTAGATGCCAAAAAGGAGTTTTTATCTCAGAGAATTCAGAACTGTTTGAAGCTTTTGGATGTTTTTTCCATATGTTGACCTATTAATAAGCCTCCCTTGACTCAAATAAAATTCAAATATCTGCAAAGTAGGAGAAAATCTGCAAGCCTCCAAGTTTCTCTCCTTCATTTCTTATTTATTACACCTGGAGTCACAGGGAACCTCCTATTGCCTAACAAGTCTGGAGCTTCACGTAGCATGTTCTTCTGTAGCAACGTGTCCTATGTTACCAAGAAATAAAAGCTGAATATCCTCAGCAATCTACACAGAATTTTCTGAGCAAGCTGTGACACTGCATACCTCCTTTCTGAGTATGGATTAAGAATCTTTCAAGAATAGAGGCCAGTTTTGACTTATTTTTCAAGGCTTTAGAACTAGCTCCTCATCCAGCTGTTAATGGCAGCATCGTTCTGACCTCAGTTTAGGTGACTGTTCACAACCCTGTGCCTATAGAAAACTTACTTTGACTTAATGTAAACTGAAGATCCATGCCTAGTTAAATTTTTTAATTTTTTTAATGTCATGTTTGCTTATGAAAAAGCATTTTTTTTGGTACAGCCATTACCTGGAAAAGGAAGGTTTGCGTTTTAGTCTCTGTCCTTCTTTGCTGCATGAGGTGCCTTGCCCTCATAATGTCAAGAAATTAGAATATTGCCTTCCAGACAGCTCCCTTCATATTTGCTATCCAAAACTTCAGGAACTAAAGATGCTTTTAAAAAAGAACAATGTAAGGAACAACTTTAGTGAATTGATTTCTCAATGTAGAAAACACATTTCCTATCAAGACACTTATTAGAATGTTTATCTCAGAGAAAATGCACACAGTTTATATGAAAAGCTGATGTTATGTTAATTCCCATTATTATATACAGATGATATTGGGGAAGATGGAACAAAGTGCCTTTAAACCAAGGCTGATGACATTTTTTTTTCTTGTTTGCTACAGTTTTATTGTAGTGAAATATGTTCATTTTAGCAGTGGAAAACTGCCCTAAATAGACAGCATAAGAGCAATAAGATGTCACATTGCAGAGCACAATTTAAAAATGATGTGCTCTAGAAGTAAGGCTTTTAGACATTTTGGTTTATGTATTAAAACTTCCCACAAATTTGATTGAGAATGAGCCTTTGATGGATATTTGCTGCAGTTATGCTGCATTAGACTCGATTTATCCACCACCTCTCATTGTTGCTATTGATTGATTTTTAAATTAGATGAAGGCAATCAGTAAATACCACCCAATCAAGTCCTAAAAACATACAGGAGATTAGACAATTTAGGGTAATCAATGAAAATATTCTGTGATTTGCTACTACTCAATTTTGACCATAAATTACGACCATAACTTGCAAGTTAGTAAGCCATAAAACAAGTGGATGTGACAAGAAAAACTACAAGAAATGAATTAAGGAGATGAAGAGGAAGCACTAGTGTTATCATTTAATGAGACAAAATTACTCTTTATACATATCTGGCATTTCTACTTGAGTCTTGCCAACAGTATTGGAGTACAAGAGCACTAACACTTCTCTTATTTTTCTAGGGTTTTGGTTTTGTGTGGTATTTTGCCATATAAAAACTCTTCTTTTGTGCAACAAATCAGTTCTAACAATATCTACCTAATTTTGTTGCAGCAAATACATTAATGTAATTTTAGGTTTAAAGCCTGCTGCTTGCTCAAACCCCTCACTTTCATCTCAGGCACTTGCAAAGACTAATTTTAAAGTCACACCTCTACGTGGTGTTATATTCTACAAACTTCAATATGTAGCAAAAATTTAATGATATGTTAGACCAACACTTTGAAGAAGCTGTGCTAATACACTTGGTGTGTGATACATGTCACCCATTTTCTATATTCTCACAACAGTCTCACTAGGAACGAATTCACATATCTTGAAAAAATCTATTTTAAAGCTTATTCACTAGTTGTAAATAGGTGTCCACGTCTTCTACTTATGTAGTTCAGGATCTATTTGTAATTTCTAGGCAGTATCTATGCAGTTCTAGGCTGAAAAGCTGCTTACAAATATATAAGCAACTATTAACAGCTATAGGCTACATTGGTGTGAATTGGTGAAATAAAACAAAAATTTATCGTAAATCTGCTCTCTTATAAAAGTAGTACAGATGTGTCACTGCTGAGCAGGATGGACAAATCTTCCTGGTTAATGCCTCTGTGATCCTCTTTAGAATAAGCAACATTTGGAAAAGGAGACCAGTATAATTTTTGGGAGTGTTGATCATTGAAAAGGAAGAAATTAAGATACTTTTGACAAGAGGAAAATTCATGTGCTTTTTCTGTATTAACCAGAAATCTGTGAGACCTGAAAACTGCACAGGACACCTTGAGTGGTGATGAGATTGTAACAGAGGACAGAAGGAAAGAACACTCTCACTGCACTCACACCCACTAAAATGCAAAAGTGACTTTGTAGAGCTTGATGGCAGAGCAACTCCTTTGAGAGCAGATAAATGCAAAACGCACAGGTGGAATAAATATTGGAAATATTTGGAGTTATATCTAGCACGATTGAATTAATTCCCAGTAAAGACAGATTTCATGTTGCAGCAGAGAAAGCAAAACCCCCAGAGTCAGAAGAAAGTATTAGTGGTGTTGCCAAAAGATTAGTCAGCAAACACTAACTCTGTATCAGCAGGTGGACTCTGTGTGGGATAATCCAGAATTAGAACTTTGCAAGGATTTCATGCTGAAATTCCAAATTCTTGCTGTAGTAGACAAATGTCTGGCACTAGGAACTATCAAAAAAAGAGTAGTTGTTCTTAGCTAGTTCTTTTTTTAAAAGACATTTTCTTTAGCATAGGTTTTTAGAATCAGGATTTAATTTCTGTGCAGGTCTGTGGAATAGTATAACAGAACAAGTCCATGTAAGTGCTGGGCCCCTTACAAAAACATGTTTCTATCTGTTAAAAACACTCCCCACCTGAATTCTGAATTTACTATTAGAAAATGTCCAAGTCTGGTCCTTCACATTTTCTGTGTTGTTAAGTACATCTGTCTAAGGCAATCCAGTTTGAAGGACTATGTGGATCCCTAATAGAATACAAAAACTATCCCAGCTTACTAAATATTCTTTTTAAAAATATCATTGTAATGGACTTTAACTTCTGCATTTTATGAGCTTCCACATGTTCATAAGATTTTAAGAAAGAGGTAAATTCAGTGCTGATAGTAAATTTGGTACTGGAGGAAGCTTCTGTGTCTTTCATCATTGACATAATTTCTAACACGCATGGACAATAAGACTGGAAGACACATAGTCTCAAAAATAATATTCCTCCCTCTGCAGGTAACATTCTTTCTGAAATCTGAGATTTCAGTTTAATTTGAAATCTCCTTTGAAAATACTTTCCCAGCTTATTTCTAAAAGATTCTGCATGTGATTGAACCTGTGGTAGAAATTTGCAAGATACACAGTTAAATTGTGAAAGCAGGAAATGAAACAGCTCAGAATCTGAACGAACTCTGGAGCATTTGCATTCCCATATTTAAATATTTGCCTGATTTACACGTGAGCTATAACTTTTCACTCATTGGAATTTTTTGCATTCTCTGTAAGTAATAGTACTAAGACAAATCAATGTTAGATTATTGCAATATATGATTGTATCATGTTCAATCTCACGTTTGTGTGAGTTAAAAAACATACAAGCCCCCAGTAATCTCTAGTAAAGGAGGACAAGAGAGGGAGAGAAAAAAGAAAACCCCTGACTTAAAACAAAGACAGGGACCTTCTTGCAGTTCCTGATGGACTGATGCAATACAGTGAAGCTGGTGTATTCAATATAACTTTTAGAATAATTGCCTGAGAGGTAACCAGAAGAAGTACATTTTACTTTATCATGGTACATAAATAAAAGGGCAGACTAATTAATCATATAGCTTACTAAAAGTGCTTTTTATTTTGCCATTTAGTATGCCAGAAAGATCATTTTCTTTAATGTATATACCCAGTATTAACATGATTTAATCCATCATGTTCTGTATTATGAAATTACTTTGTTTTACTCCCTGATCCAGCTGAAGATCATTAACCCACACTATTTTCTAAGTCATACATCATCTGAGTGTATTACCTCATATAGCAAAAAAGCTACTTCCCTCGGTTATACACTCCAACTAAGAAATCATTTTTTCTGGATGTTGCTGACAAGAGGAGCTGTTTTCATTAGAAAGCAGATGGTTCACCATTTCGATTCTGTTTTACCTTCACATTTGCTCCAGCTCAGAGTTCTTTGCTGCCAGTTACCTCATTACCTCTCACAACATCCATGTCCTGTATCCCTGACCCATCCATAAAATGTGCTAAACAAGCAAGTGCTTTGCCTTCCCCAACACCTTTTTTCACTCCGCGTCCTCACCTGTTGTAAGTCAGGCTTCAAAAAGCAGCGAAAGTGAATCCAATCATCAGAACAGCAGGTTAAACTCCCACAGTTGTGCAGGTGTTGGTTAGCTGAGAGTGCCAAAGGTGTAATTGACACATTCAGATTTTGAGCATGGACGTGAAGTCTCACTGCTGATGAATTTGCCTCACAGCACTATAAGGCAGAACCTGGTCTTCTTTCATTTCGTGTAGTTTGCAGTTTTGATATTTATGATAGTGGTATTTTCACTGCTGTATTCTCTGAGTCTGTAGGATGCATGTTTTACTTGGGCTGCCCTGGGTGCCTCGTGTCAATAAATAGTGGTCTGCAGTGTAAATGAAAGGTGTGGATAACAGAGTAATGGATTTTTTGATTCAGAATGAAGACTGAATAGTTCCTGGAGATATGTCTTGGTATTTTTAGAATAATAAAGTATAAATTATGTTTTAAAATAGAACACTTCAAGTAACAGAAGTATTACTTGTTAAGTTTTAGACTGGTTTTAGTTATCTCCAAGCATTTTCCTTGAGAAGTAGAATTTCATTCCAGTTAGGCAAGGAGACCAAATGCATTAATTGCTTAATCAGAAAGCCACTTACTGGAGATTAAATCCTTAGAGATAAACCCATCAGTACATACCTTCAGTTCCTCTACACTGTGTTTTGGTTTTGATCAGTCTAAGGATAATAAGGATAATAATAAGGATAATAAGTCATTCATTTGATCATTCTGAGGATAATACTCAAATAATGTAGTTATAAATTCTACCTTCTTTGTGTAGTTTTTTCTGGTTTCTACAATAGCCATCACCAACTCTATTTTTATTTTAGCTTCATGAAGTTTTCAGGGGGAGGGTTTCATTTTTTTTTTTTTTGCACATACTTCATGACTCATGTCAAATTTACCTTTTATTATTACCTCTTACACTTGCCATGTGTAAAGATGTTATCTCTTTTGTGCACACTGAAAGCTAATACAGAGCTTGACAGGAATAAGAGGGTATTGGGAGGGGTATTTGATTTTGTTAATTTGAAGGACAACATGTTCAGTAATCTTAAAGTGCATCATAGGTGGAATTGATTTAAAACAATGATCTTTGTAGAGCTTTCACTGAAATTGAAGGCAGAATAAAGGCCTGTAGTGAATGTGTTGACAAAATTCAAGGAAAAGATCATAGATTTGGAATTGTTCCAAACATATATGAACATCAAGGACAATGTTTAGTTATACTTTAATAAACCACTCTACAAAGTGTTCTGAATGAGCTAGGGGGAAAGCATAAATCTACAATATTAAACAAAGCCAAAGCTGAAGGTCAGCCTGCACTTAATAACCATGCTCATTTAGAGTATTTTTATGATGACACAATATTTAAGCTACTGAACTTGGCACCACAAATAGCCGTGCATGTTGTACAGAGTGAAGAATGTGCAATTGGTTAAGCTTGATTTCTACCTGTCTGTTTAACATCCACGGATTCTGGATTCTACTCTCTGTTGAATGGAGCCTCAGCATGAGGCTGGTTTATGCACCCTGAATAAATCTCACAGCCATAATTCAGCTGCAAATAAAATAGAGCAGAAATAGGAGGTGCAGGTGTTTCTGCTTTCACATCTTGAGCCAGAAACTGAAAAAGGTAAGGCACAGAGATGGATTCTCTTCTGCAGGAGGAATTGGGTGCAGCTGCCACTGGGGCTTTAAAGGCAATGCCTGCACACAGTGAAGTCTTTGTGGATTTTAGCTCCTCTCATTGGTGTGGACAAGATTGCCAAAGTGATGAGAAAAGAGAAGACTGCAAGGGCTTCTGGAGGGACTGGATTATCCCACACTGAAGTATGTGCAGTGTCAGACTTTACTCAATAAAGAGAGAAAATATAGACTTTTTGGTTTATGCTTCTGAGTGCTCCCCAGAATGGTATTTAGCATTGATGTCACCCAAGCCAATTTTTTCTGCTCAAGAAAACATTTGAAACTATCAAATTCTCTTGATGAAAGTAATTATCAAAACTAAAAAAGGATATAACAACAAAAAAGGAATACTGTGAACTGTTGGTATGAAACTTTGTTTTCAGTATAAATAAGTTAGTGGGTTTTCCTTTAACAGTTGTGAACTTACTTAATATACACAAAAGTTTTGGGGGTTTTTTCCTAGCCTTTATTTTGTCCCTATCTGAATGCTGACAGTATAATCACAAAACGTTATAAAGTATCATACCCTGGTAAAATAATTCCAAACAAAACAAATGAGAAGACATGGGGGAATTATAGCATAGGATCTTGACAAGCCAAAATAGAAAACTGAAAAGTACACCAGGTGTCATTGTAGGATTTGTGTGTGAGTGACTGTATAGAGTGCACTGACACTCCTGATCTTCAAATAAATTACATGGAGAAACTCCACCTGGTATCCTATGGGAATAAGTCAAGTACACTCTTCAAAATTGTATCAAAAGTAATTAAAAATGTAAACTGTTAAAATATTATAGAATAGCAATTTATCTCTAAAAATGTCATTTGCATTTTTTAACACTGTTTAACTTCCATGCTTGTTTTGCTGTTTTCAAATAACAAATTGACCATTTCAAATTCATAATGAGGTATGAAATAAATGAGAGGGTACTGAGGGTGAGTCATTCATTAATCATAAGCAAAACAGGGACAAAATCAAGGACACAGAAGCACAAACTGTAAAAGTAATAGGTTGCATAATCTTTGTATTTAATATTAACTACATTATGTTTTTCACATGAGTTCTGAGAAGTTGGGGTTTTTATGTTTACATGAAACTAATCCAAGGTAAATTTTATTTCTCAATATTGTTTTATCCTGGAGGTTGCCCTCTTTTGAATAAAGTAAAAGACAATGAATTCTAGCTTATTACATTGTTATGGAGATTTAATAGAAGGGTCAGCAGGAACACTGAAGCCTACTGCAACTTTTAATTTAAGATATTCCTCTTTTGCCTAGAATGTACCAAACCTTTCTTGTTTGTCATGGCAGATCTCCCATTAAGGACATAAATTCACCCAGAATTAGTTGTTTTGGCCAAAATAAGTTATTCTTCATATTCATCTGTCAGAGAAGGACATAACAAGAACTATTATTCAAACCATTCTGTGTCTTTATCCTTTAAGAGTTCAATCCACAGTGATTACACAATGTGCAGCAAGGTTGTTTACAGTTTGCAGGTGATGCATTCAAATAGTAGGTGTAGCTCAAATAGACATAATAAAAATCATTTGTTACCCCATGTTGGATTTCAACAAAATCCACAATAAATCAGGCTGTAATAAGGTAAGGTGAAGTGGTGGCACAGCAAGGAGTCAGCTCACTTCAGAATCACTGAACAGATGCACTTCTCTGTTCCATAGCCATTCATTTGGATGGAGCTAGGATTGATGTTTCTCTTTGTTGTTATTTTGGAGTTTACTGGACAGAGGAGGAGAGCAGAACTCTGCAGATTGCAACTCTTGCTGTTGGACCCGTTGTGTTTTGTGGCCCCAGTGTGGCAGCCATGGCCAGCCCCGTGAGCTGTGTCTGTGTGTCTGGAGCTGTGTCTGTGTGTCTGGAGCTGTGTCTGTGTGGAGCAGGAGTGATGGGGGTGACCAGCATTCCTGGGAGCCGTTTGCTGGAATCCCAGACAGCTCCCAGCCCTCCCAGCACGGGTCACACCAGGGGCTGGTGCTCCATACCAGTTATCCTTCTGCACACAAAAAATGGAGATACTGAGCAGGTCATGGCTCACTTACAGGGAGCAGTGCTGCATGTCCAGGCACATGAACTTGTTGGAGTCACTGGAGCCAGGCTGCAGGGGCACAGATGAGCCCTCTGTGAGCTCAGGTTGTTGCCTGTGTTTGCACCAGAGCCTGGGCCCCTTCCTGGCTCCTGCAGTCCAGTGGGCTCATGCTGCAGCCCTGGAGCAGCTGCACTTGAGCTGCTCATCAGTGCCCTGTGGTTGTCCCCACTGTCACAGCCTGTGTCCTGCACCCTTTGGCGAGGAGCAGCCCCCTGTGAGCTGCTGCAGCCCTGGGTGGAAGGGCTGTGACCTCCATGGCTGGGGGCAGCTGCTCTGTGTCCCGGGCTCTGGCTCACAGCAGCCTCTGCTCACACTGCTGCTCAGCTGTAATTAATGCAGCCTGTTTCGGTGCACAGCAATGTCTGACTAAGCAGCTGCCTGCATTTAGACTGTAAAACAGGAATTCATACAGCAGTGGTTAATATTTAGATAAAAATCATGATTCTGCAATATTTCGATTCATAATTTTTGCAGCATGAAGCAAAGTTCTGTCTGCAAATCTATATTCAGAGGGAAAAATGTTTCTGTTGGTTAAAAGTTCATATTCTACCAGCTCTGTTTCTTTTCCATAAGTCTGGATGAAGAAAATATCTTAATTCCTAAAAATTCTATTTAACTGATTTCCTACCTTCTCTGCTCCTACATATCTACATTTTACAAATTATATTGGTGCTACTTTCACACCGTGCTTAAGGTATTTCTTCCTTATATGAGAAGCTATATATAAGCTGCAAGGTGTTAAAGCCAGCAATTGTTAGTGATGTTCTTTTTTCTAAAGAAATATAAAGGGCATGATCAATGAATAGACTGATATACTATCAAAACTGAGGAATTTGACCAGATCTCTGAAGAATCATACATTCCACTAAGGCCTGTGTAAGTGGGGAGATCCTCATAATATATTTACCTTCATTGTAGGTGCAGGTGGTTTAAGTGTGGTGCTCTGGTTTAGATTCCAGAGCAAATAGGTAACCTATGATATTATCATTCCCAGGAACATCTTGCCAAGCAGTGCCTTTCTCAAGCAATATGGGTAAAGGGTTCACTCTGTCCCCCGTGGTCTTCTGCTTGAATGCTTTTCTCAAGCTCCAGATCAATCTTTAACTCCTCACTTTGAAATTAAGATGAAATACCATGGAGAAGAAAGGGAACATAAACACCTCCAAAATTCTAGGAAATAGATTTTCTCACTCTTCCCTCTCCTAAGCAAGACACTTAAAATGATGAAGCCAATGAAGTATTTTCTTTGCTGGATCAGGTATTTCTAAATTTTTGGAACCAATCTCGATTTTTTTCAGAAGAATTTTTTTTTTCAAGAAATCCTCTAATTTTATTACAGAGTCTTCAACTCAGTTCCAGAAACATTTTACTATGGGCCTGAGAAGTCTGTCAAAGCAGAACATTTTTTTAAAATACCAGTACCATCAGAGGAATGTTCCTTTTAAGGTACCCTGCCCTGCTCTTTGCATGATGTCTTCCACAGTTAAACCCTCTGAGTCTGAATTTGGCTTCATCTGTACCTCAAACAATCCAGGTGTGCAGAACTTCTGTAATTCTGCTGCCAGAGGCTGTTCCTGCAGCAGAGATGGCGGGTAACTTTATATCCAAAAGTTAAAAGGTGGAAAGGGTTTGGCTTTTAGAGGGACTTGAACTTATTTACATCTCCAGAATATTTGAAATTGTTGTTGAAATACCTGCCAGTGTGATCATGAAATGTCAAAGTTGAAGGAATGCATTTTAAGCAAATGCTCTCTCCCCGGTTAATGATTAACACTGTGAGAATTCAGCTTGGTATTTACTGTATCATGACACAAGTAAATTGAACTCCAAGCAATAATTATCTATTTGTTTTTAAAGTATGCAATGCCAAATTATTAACTTTTGTGGTAGAAGGGCAGTAAAAACATGGGTCAGGCAGTACCCATGGAGTCTTGTGAGACTCATTTGTTCACACCCACTGTAGTATATAAAAAACAAAGTTCTTATAGAAGGCTTCCTGTTTCCAATTCAGTATCTAAATCGTTATGTACATTTAAAAAAACCAAACATCTCTTTCTTCATTATTGTATTAACAAATGATCCTTGCATTCTCTGTCTATATCTATCTATCTATCTATCTGTTTCTCACTCTTCATCATAGCAAACTGCACCTTCTGTTCCCTGCATGTTTCAATGGACCAATCAATTCATCTTTTTTCCTGCCAGATTTTGGTACAGCCACAAACATGTCAGCTCTGTGCCTATTACAAAATCAAACTTTCAAACTTCTTAATTCTCTAGGAAGGGGGTTTTACTTCACAAGAAAAGTGCTTGTTTTTATTGAAATGTAAATATTACCTTTCAGGAAAGATATTGCCTGGAATATTCTGCCAGAAACGTGAATGCTTCAGAAAATTACAAACAACCAAAATTTTGAGAATTTAGGTTAGAAGAAAAATACTTGGACATTATCAACTATCTCATTTTTAAGGCTGCATCTAGACCTCCTAGTCTGCAATGACTTTAAGGTTCTAATTCCATTTTGCAATTCCCAATTTTTCTCATGGTAAGCTAGCACTGTTGAAAGGCTCAAAGGTGCTTCACCTAATTTTCCTTGTATCTCCAGACAGTACATGGCCAAGTTATTTAGATACAAATAAGCCTTGAGAATATCACCAAATCCATTCTAATTTCATTCATGCCTTGGAGATAATAATTTAAAGAGCTAGTCACTGCTTGCAATTAAGCATGGAGAAAATAGATCCATCCCATAATTTATGTCTGCAAAGGTTGGGCTGGATTTGTAATTAATGTTTGCTCCTTTTAATGAAATACTCCAAAGGTCTGCACTTCTGTCATTCATGGAGGTAATTTTTCAATTGATTAGTAAAATAATACTTGAAAAGTAAATGCACCTGCTTTAGCACAGAAATGTCTTAGTCAAGTAGAGACAATGATTGGAGTGCTAAAAAAATATCATTTCAATACAGTAGAGACTGGAGTTTTACTCCTCCAGAATTCAGAACTCCCACTAAAGAGAAAAAAAAGAAAAGGTAATTAAACCTCCAACAACTTCCTCAGCATGCTTTCATCCAGTTTAATTCCTTGGTGGTTTTCAGCATAGCTAAATACTTTTAGGAGCACACGCCTGGACTGCAAGTGAAATATAAATATGCCTGGAAAGCATATGTTACAGCAAGACATAATTTCTGTGTTTGTGTATCGTAGTATTTTTGGGGGGCACAATCAAATAATTTCATTTTACAAATTTGTTTTCATTTTGGATAAACACTTAAAATTTGACAACTCATTTGTATTCTATTCCTATTTCCTTTTCAGGATTAAGCATCTCCAAACTTGCAAAGTGGCAAGACTTAGAGTTAGGTTCCTGTGACCACTGGTTTAAAATGGCTGGTGATGTCCTTTCTATAAAACCCTTGCCATCAAAGCAAACGAAATAAAATAACGAGCCACCTCTGCCTGTTTTCATTAAATTGATAAGTGTTTTCTTTGAATTAATCACTCCAAAAAGCATGTTTGATGACTTCTGCTGCTTTGTTAATTTAGTCATTTTGACCCAAAAGTGTACTGTTCCTGTACTCCAGAGATCTCCCGTTTTGTTGGAGTGGGAATTGACTGTAAGTTGACCAGACAGGATGCAGAGCAGAAGCCACAGTCTATGCCAGATTTCTTGAGGGCCACAAACATGGTGATCCAAGAGGTTTTGGACCCTGTGTCATCTGGGACAAGGATTTTACTTTCAGCGAAGGAAGCAAGAGAAGGGAACACGTGTGGTGAAAGAGGCTCTTATGCAGTGCTCAGCCTAATGGAGCAGAGTAATCCAGGCAGTGGAGCAAGGGGATGAGAGTCATCAGGACATTTCACTTTAAAGATAAAAGTTTATAGTTTTAATGCTGCAGTTTTAAGTGCTTGAGTCATCTGAAGGATCCAGCTCTTATTAAAGCTTGAGCAAAGCAGCACCTAAGGACTTTTCAAAACCTGCACCTTGAACTTAGTATAACTCCCATTAAAGTCAATGGATGCTGAGTCAGACCTTAATTCTTCTTGCATCTTACAGATTCAAAAGGTGAAAATCCTGGCACTACTGATGTTTTGCTATTGACCTCACAGGGTCAGGATTTCATGCTAAAAGCCATAAAATGGCACTGACATTTCGTCATTGCTGTCTTGGATCAGATTCATAACAGTGACCCAGGAGACAAAAATCTCCATAATCCATTACTACTGTGCATCCACCCAGCACTGTCTCACCACCTTCTACCTTTTTTAAAGAGAGGGAATAATCTATAATTTGAGCTTCCTTTATTTTAACTCAAGTGAAGAGAAATGGAAAAATCTTAGTATTCATTTTTCAATCACACTATTTTAACCTTCTAAGTAAATTATTTTATGGTTTATATTTTATATTAATTCAATTGGGAAATTCTCTTTTGGAAATGAAGTAGTTTTGTTGGATGATTTGTTTTATTCTTATTTCAATACCTGTTTTAAAAAGGCTTTGTAGTAAAACTGGAAGGCAAATTTCAGATTAATAGCACAGTTGAATGAAATGCTTATGATTAGCAGTGAGAACTATGAGGAGTTTATATAATTCCTTAATGATCCTTAACAAAATATTTAATTTAAGACCAGCTGGAAAGATATTCTTGGTTAATAAAAGGAAATCAGGGAATGAATTGATTTCTGTAATGTAAGAGTACTTGCAATATATGATAGATACCACATATCATTAGCAGTTAGATACAACAAACTGCTAAAATGCAAAAGGGTTCTGCCCCCCCATTAAATTTTCAAGATTGCAAATGCAAAATATTGGCTGTGCATTACAGATTATAAAAGTAATAGATTCCAAATTCACAGATACAAATGCACTGAAAAATACAATTTAAAATTGGTGTAGGAAATAACATTGTCTATAGCATGGCTGCTTTGGCATAGGTCATTGCATTACTTTGTGGCAGCCCCTTTGTCCAATGCTTTCAATTATAGTTCTGGTTCTTGCCTTTGGCAAAGCTTGGTCCCTTATTAGCTTTGGTTTTATAACTTTCATGGTAGTGATAGTCTTGCTACTCTACTGGAATCAATGGGTTTGATGACTTTAAATATAGGCACATTTGAACTGGGGGTGATCTGCTTATTAAAGCAGTAGGTGTTTACATTTGGAAATGAAAAAAAGCTTGCTTGAGAGTTTTGCACAAAATTTCCTCCATTCAAACTTCTCTTTGTTAAATAACTGCAGATCTTGAGACATTAGGGGTACTTATATTACTTATCTTGGTTTCTGTGATCTTTTTCTGGAGAAGTTTACAGAGACTAATTCAAAGCCTCCCCCATGTTCCCTGTTTGTGTCAAACTCACTCTGAGTGCAGGTTGTGACTTTACTGGATTACTTTGAGCTTTCTACCCTCAGTGGGGCCTTGGTGTCCTGAGTTTTATGCAGCTGAAGGTCCAAGCCAGGAGTGGTATATTATTTCTACAGAATGTGTATTTAAACACAGGTTAATAATAAGATTTTGACTGTTTGCTTTCCTGTTAACATTAATGAAAGCATATATTTATATGCTGTGCCTTTGAAAATTAATTTCCTGGACTTCTCTAGGGATATAGGGGTTGTGTACAACGCATAGTTTTTCTTTGTCTTATTTATTAATAGAGGGGTATAATATAGTAGTAAGTCCCTTGTGGACAAATTTTTAAGTTCTTTAAGTCACTTTAGTTGCACTGAACTTTGAGATGAGAATGAAGCCCTCTTTGTCTTTATTGGGAGTTTTTCTTAGAATGTGAAACATGTTTGGTTCCAGAACACCGTGCAAATATCTCTTTAAGAGGTGCTTTGCAAATAAGCTATTATGGTACTAAAGAAAACATTGATTAGTTTTAAATGGCAGTAACAATTCATGTGTATGTAAAGACAAGTGCCTTTTCTTTTGAGGTTAAGCCTCTGAATTTAATAATTGAAGGAAAAAAAACAATAAGGTGCAATAGAAAAAGCTTCTGTGAAGTGCATTATGCAATTATGACTGCCATAACTACAATTACATTACCAGATCTTAGCATGTTTTATCCTCAGAGAAAACAAAACAATTTTTATTACTTTTTTTATTTGGAAAAATGCACTGTTTGGAACAGGTTGCATGGTCTGTGATGATTCTGTTGATTCAGAAAACCAACCTGCTGGATCAGGAGATCTGAAAATTCAAGACACTATTCAAATGAATACAGTATGCAATGAAGCAATCTATTTACTTTTAGCTTTGTCAAAGTTGTCTTCAAAGGTGAAAACTATTTTTAGGGGATATCTTTGCCAGTTCCCTCAATTAAATCATGTTACATTTTGCTAACATACACAAGACTGGAATTATGAGAAGAGAGATTTTGGCTGTGTATTGTGCATTTTAACTTGGTGAATTGCATAAGTCATTAACTGTCTTTATCAGGGCCTGACTGAACTACTCACAGAACCTGTGTGCTGGAAAGATCCCGTGTGATCACTGGCCCTACATAGTCAAATTTATTGCAAAAGGGAGTACTATAACCTTTTCCTCATCACATAAAATAGACCAAGAAGTAGGACTACAATATAGTAACAATGATTCAGATTAGACTTTAAAAAGTAGGGCTATTAACTAAGAGGTTGTGCTGTATTAGGCTCAGAACTATAATGAGGAAAGGTGGTGGGAAGGTGTTTGGCTTATGGAACAGTTTGTCTGTTAGTGGAAACCACAGCCTGATCCATAGTTCAGAGGGTTTGGTGTAGTTGCACTCAGAGGCACATTTTAATTGTGGTGGAGTAAAGGTCCCCTCCTATGAAAGAAATGTCGTGGTTCAAGTATAACCATGAAGTGTGAGTGTTAAGAATAACTTTCCACAAAGAAAGATTTCCAAGAGTCCCTTGTTCCTTGTGGGGTGTAGATTAGGAAAGAGTGCTACAGTTGGATAAAGCCATTTAATTAATGTGTATATTGTTTATTCAAATCATGGCTATAACTCCTCTGTGTGTTGCAGCTCTTTGTGTTTCATATAAAATTTTCTGAAGTCACTCAATGTTTTCCATGGATGCTGGTGTGTTCATACAGACACGTGCACTTTCATCTGCAGTGATTTCTGATCTATCATAGTTTTGTAACCACCTCCAGCTCAGTAGTGTTAAAGATGATAAATGAATATAAAAATCTAAGGGGAAGATACTAAAGTTAATAGTGAGGAGGTTTTTTTGCATAAAATAACCATGGTTTGCAAGGTTTAACAAAGTCCCTTCTCAGCTTAATGTGTGCTGATAAAGATCCATTCTATACAACAATTTCCTCTCAGCTTACGACCCCATATCTGCAGTTTTTCCTTATGTCTATTCCTCTTAAAATCCAATTTTCTAGTTATACTTTATTAAAAGCTTGACTGTAAGGTCTTTGTTTACCCAAAGATCTATTTTTATCATAACTGTTTATAATGATTAAACCTCAACAACTTAAACACTTTACACAAAATAATGTATTTTCAATAAATTGAAATATTAACCAATCATATGTAATGGTTCAGTTCTAGCAAATGGATTGCTAGAAATCCTTAGGGTTTCATATAAATTGAAAACTGTATTGACTGACCAGGCTGCACTCGAATTGCATTGCATTTGGATCAAAAAGCATAGAAAAAGTTCTCATTATAGTTCCCTGACATTAATTTGAGCATTTTTATATGTGTGTCCTATTAAGTACTTTAAGTGCTTTTTGATAATTGTGCTTTGTAGTTTTTACAGCACTTCAGCCTATTCCCAGTTCAATTTCCTCTTTTATCCGATGTTTGAAATATTGATTTCTGACAGATAAAAGCAAACCTTATAATCTCAGCAGCATGCAATAAGTGAGTAAGAGGGGGCTACAGAATGCATCAGGGAATGGTCATATTTGAAACCGTCTTTGTTTTATTACATTTCGTCAACAGAATTTACTTACCGCTTGCTGATATTTATGTAAAAGCAGGACTCCTGATAGTCCAGTGATATTAGCAGCTCCTGGTATACTTTTGCATTTAGTAAGATAAAAGAAGAAACTCCCTTGGTGGTTGATGATTGCAGCTGCTTAAACTGCTGTCAACTGGCTTGAAGTAACTGTGATTTATCTTCCTCAGATTGTGCAGCATTGTGTCCGTGAACTTCCAGAGTTTGCATTAAAAAGTGACAGAACATCAGAGTGCCAGAAGCTTCTCATATTGTGGCCCTGACGGTAAAAGTAAAAGAAACTATCTTGGTCTGTGTTTGGGAACACTTGCCAAAACCTCTGCAAAGCTCTTGTGACATGTAAGAGATCTTAAAGAAGTGGGTTGGGATTTTGACCATGGACTAAATACAATTAAGAGATGCTAAGGAGTAGCACTAGTGCTTTGCATGTTTTCAAGGTGTTTCTTCTCCAATTTCTAAAACCTAGAAAGAGGAATCCAGTCCAATGCCATGAATAGTTAGTGGTGTGCTAAGAATTCAGTTTGCATTTATTTCCTTTTCATTATTCAATGTAATCCAATGTTTCACATGTACCATCTCTACTCAGCTCCATCAGCACCCACAGTAAACAAGCAGAATATGCAGGGAATGAGCTGCTTCATTTCTGGCAATATTTCATCTAAAGTGGTGAAAATTCAGAATGCTGTTTTAGAAGGTGAGGAAAGTTCCTCAGGTTACACAGTAGCTTTGGCAATCAATAGTAAATCCTATCAAAGTGACAATGGAAGAGTCTCCAGCCTGAGCACCAGGTTAGGAGGAAGCTGAGTATCTTTCTCTTGAGGCATACATTTCTAAGAGGGATTGATGTACCTGACAACACAAACAGGTGAAATAAAGGAAGGAGAAATATTATTTTAATAACGTAGATATTTTGAAGATTAACACAGATTTTATTCAAGCCCAAATCAACAATTGTTAATTCAGAAACTTTTTTTGGCTCAATCCTAGAAACACTTAAAATTACTATCTTGCATCTAGATTTTCACACACTTGGGTATAGAATGGTTTTCAAACAAAAGACATTTTAAAATGCCATTTTAGTGGATTTTGATTATTAGGGACTGGAGCTGGAATTCTGCCAGTCATCTAGCAGAAGTTTACTCTCTGATCAATTCAAGTTTTCATTACTAAGCAATTAGTGTTTAAAGTTTTAAGTGATAAGCACTTAACTGAATTCTGGAAATAGTGGGTTGGTGGTAGCAAAGCCTGACAGTGTTCTGAAGAATGGCAAGCCTGGAAAAGTGGTTTGGTTAAGGCTGTCAGGGAGAAAAGATCCTCTGAGCTCTACAGGTGTTGGTCATAGAGCTGGTGGAGCAGAGCTTGGTTGGTGGCAGAACGTGCTGGAGATGGTGCCTGCAGGGGAGGGACAACAGAGCAGTAATTAGCAGGGTTTGTTAGCCCAGGAACTGGGCTTAATATGCTCAGAGCCAGAGGTGTCTTCTCTCACCTTGGACACTCTGACCAGCTGTGATTTCTACTTCCATGTACATAATATAAGAAAATGAAGACGTTTTAATGACAGTAAATATTATTTAGAATAAGTTTACTTGCTCTGATGATTTCTATTTACCCGAGGAAGATAGCTTTAAAATTTTACCTGAGATTTTTGGAGCATTTTTTCCATACAAATAAGGTATTTTAACAGGACTGTTTTTAATAGAACTAAGCCTTTGGCACTCCAGTGGGATGCTTGAGGGGTCAGTGCTCTATGTGCTTGTTTGCAAGTATTTTTAATATTTCTTTGTAAAAGTTAGGCAAACCAATAATAACAGTATATGTTTATATAATTAAGAAAGCAACTCATCTACTTCACAGAGCCCCCTGGGGACACACACAGCCTGCAGCCCAGCACTCCCTCTGTCAGACCCTCAGCCTGGAACTTCTCTGCAGCTCCTGGGCTCCAGCTCATTTCCTTGCCAAACAAAGTGTCCCAAGTGCCAGAGGATGACACTGAGCACATCACCCTACATAACCCAGTGACAATATTCCTTTCATTTTAGCTCCTTAACACCATCTTTAGCTGAGTGGGAAAGAACACAGATTGCATGACCTTGGGGATACTAATTTATTATTGGGAAAAGTATGGCTTTCAAAAGATGAAATGTATTTCAAATATCAAATCTCTCCCTATGCTGAGTTAAAGCTGCCTTGTTGCATGCCCTGTATGCCCTAAGATGACACGTGTGAAGTATAAGTAAGAGCAGAATTCAACCAGCTAAATTTAACATAATAGTATTATGAATACTACTACAAGTGCAATGGATTTTCTAAACATTGGATGCTACAGCGTGCCTGAATTCTGCTTTCAGATTTAGTCCCAGATAGTCTGGTTGTGGGGCTATGCAGAACCAAAGCAGCAAAGGAATATCTTTGTTTTGTGGTAGGGATCTTAAATGTACAGTGTTTAGACAGCTACTCATTGGGAGGATTCTACGTAAGTTTGCCCTTATATTTTAACCTTTTTTTTCCCTTTCCTTTCTCAAATATTTAGAAAACATTCTTATCTCAGAGTATATTCAGGAAAGGGTTCAATTTGCTTGAATTATTTAAAGTTATAATGGGAGTTTTCTGCCAGATTCTGGGGAGGTTTTATTGATGTTAGTGAAACCTTTTTTTAACAGTGTTTGCAAATGCAGAGCACATTGTTCCACTGAAACATTTGCCAGGGACTGTGGCAGAGGTTTTTCATTGACTGTCATGGTCTGGGCTTTACAGCCCTTTACTGTAGAGCAATCACAGAAGCAATTGCCACACGAGATCTTGTACGCCCGCATTTTTTCAGCAGCTGCATGTAACAAAATAACATTTTTTTTTTGTTTTTCAAAACAGCCAGAGGCAGATAGGGAATCTTTCAGTGAGACAGCCTTTTAACAAGCTTTTCTCAGTTTCGCCAGTGCTGGGATTTCCAGCAAAAGGTGAGAGCAAAAGACCTCCTGTGCAACAAAATTGATGTAACTTGGTATTAGTGCTTATCAAGTTGAAATCTGAGTATCCAATCAGATAACAGATTTTTCAGAAAGATTACAGTGTATTTTAGCTATCAGAACTGAGTACATCTCAGATGATGCATCTCTCATTTTTAACTTTTGGATTCTCTTCCCCTCGCAAATGATTTGTGGGAAAACATGAATATTTTCATCACATTTTTTGTGAAAGGTCTAAAAAAGAACATCAACACAGATATGCCCAAACTCAGTGGCTCTTAGGTGGTCCAGGCAGTCACCTGGGATGTGAGGAATGTAGATTCTGAGATTGTTTTACCAGAGCAATAAATGTAACTCGGGTTTCTTTCATTACCAGTCAAATGAGAAAATTATTGGATTGGTGGATCCTCTGAGAAGTTATGAAGGTAATCTCTCATAGTATTTTCCAAACATTCCATTCTCATTAAATAAAAAACTTTTGCTTTCCAAAAGCCATCTTTTCCCAGTGACTCTTCTTCCAGCCCTAGAGCTCTAATCTCTGGGGAAATTTTCTTTAGGGCTATTTTGGCTAAAAGCTATCTTTATTTATATATTTTTGCTGTAGATCAGCATGTTTTTGGGTTTTTCCCTTTGTCTTTTTAGAAATGGATGGGTATTGGTCTAGCATCATGCTAGTCATCTCTTTCCATCAGGTTTCTTGGCTGTGGGCCTACAAAACCTATTTATACAACCCAAGACAGGGAGAAATGTATTCACTGAACCCCAAAGCAGATATTGTCAAAATCAAAAGGCTTCACAAAATCAGTTACTTTCCCTAGAGCACTTTCTTCATATGAAACAAAAAACTGGGTTTTTTGCAATATATGCAGAATAAAATGTTTTAATTTTTCCTTCCTAGATGGCTTCTTGTGAGAAGTACTCTTCCCCATGAAATTGCTGTCTAAGACAAGCTTACCCTGCCTTTTCAGAAGAGTCCATTATCTGTGCTTTAGGCTTCTGTTACATTAGTATTTGACTTTTTGCATGTAACATTAAAAATACCTGTGTGGTAAAGGATTGTATGGTCCTGGCTTGTGCTTTGTGGTGATACTGAAATATGAGTAAGAATCACTGGTGCAACTCACAAAAAAAATATGAGTTTTGTACCTTGAAGGAGAGATTGAAAAAAAACACTCTATTTGGCTCTTAATGTTCCTAATTTAAAGAAGAAAAAATAAAAGAGTTAGAGATATGGATAAAACAAAATCTAAAATAAGGTTGTCCCTGTAGTAAAAGCAGACATTCAGCTGTTATAAATTGGCAATGATCCACTGGTTTCCACAGAGCTCTGCTGATCATGCCAGCTGAAGAACTGACCCTGAATATTATCAAAGTTTTCTTGGAGGTGGCAGGAAAATAAATCCTTTACAATTTCCTCTTTAAGAACTCAGGATTTCCGTTTTTATAACTGCAAACTTTCAGAATGAAATGTGGAGCACAGAGACAGGCAACACCACACTGACTGTGTTTGATTAGGGTAATCCTTTTTTTCCTTCTATGTGGTTACTACAGCCAAGCAATTATTTATCATACTTTCAATTGCTTGAAGCACTGTAGGCTACAGGTTAAATATTCTCATGTCAATGAGAGCTTCTGCTCCAAGTTCTCATTGAAATCTAATGACTTTCATCTTCAAAAGAAATTTTAATGAGCTCAAAGTATCTACCCTTCTGTTTTAATTGTTATACTTCACATTCTGCAGATCAAAACCTCCTGTTTTTCTTTTTTTTTTTCACCTGAAAATGCTGTTGACAAGTTCTTTCCTGAGCTCTCTTCTTCTGTCCACTTTTTATTGGTCATATTCATGTAAGATATAAATCCAGAAATATGCAACACATGCACATTTAAACCTGTAACCGATCTAGTACTTACCCCTGAAGAATGGAACATGTGCCAGGCACTGTTACTTTGATTGGCCTGAGATCAGGGATGTCTCAGATGTGGGTGCCTGTAACAGTCAAATAAAGCCATTAAATCAATGGTAATAAATGTGTTTGGTACGAGTACCGAGACTTTTCCTGGATTACTTGTGGAACAAAGCACAGAAAGAAGTTTTTCTGTGCTTGTATATGTAGGCAGCTACACATATACTGTTGTCCTCTCCTTTTGTCACTTCATGGACCTGCTGCATGTGTGTCTTAGATGTCATTTGTTCAGTCCCATCAGCATCTTCTCGCATTCTTGTCTTTTTATAATCCCCTTTTGCTATGAGCATCCTTCTTTCACTCATCCTCATAAATATTAATTACTGTGGTCTGGTTGAAATAAATACAGTTAGACAGCTTTTCAAGTGGAAAGTTATTGGCTTTTTTCTATAAAGCTGCAGTCTTGACTTCCAAGTTCTGGTCAATATTTAGTGTGTAAATGAAATGGATGTGACCTGGGACTGGCTGCTACCAATTGCAGGGATTGGAGTGTTCTGAAGTACAGTTGAGTTGTTTCCAGTATTCTTCACAGGAAGCATTTGATTTGTTCTGTTCCTCCAAACCTTTAGACAGAATTATTTCCCATTTGGTTGCTTATAAAATTCTATAATCTATAGCATTTTAGTGCCTTGAATCAAAGTGTGAAACTTTGCTGTGCCAGAGAGAGTGCCCTGGTAAGACATTGCCATTGCATGTACTGAATGGAGAGAGACTGAGTGATTCTTTGATCAGTTCTGCAGATCTAGAATTTATTTCCTGTTGTGCTCCTCTGGATGTGCAGTAGGTGAGACTAGGAAGAGCTGTGCAGTGCTGTTCCAATAACAATGGCTAGCAGGCTGTTAAAGTGTTGGTTCCTGCTAATTCCTAAATGTGGGCCAACATTAGATATAAACTGTAAATATATATTAGCAAGAGGTTCAACATTAATGTTCTCACTCAGGTTTTGTTACTGCATGAAAGCTTCTTGGGAGAAGGCAGGGAAAGAGTTTTGTGCTTGGTCGTGGGAAGTGATGAATGCAGCACAGAAATGTTCTACCTGCATTTTAAAGAGGTATAAAGAGCATCCATCCTGGAAGAATCAATTGGATGTATATTGCACTCAAGAATGACTCAGACCCTTGAAGCTCTACAAAATCTGTGTGGTGTTTAAAATAAGTGTTAAATCTGTTTTCAAGGATCTTGAAGTAAAGCAGTGAGATACAAATCTAGATCAGATCTGGGTCTTAGAGTATTCTCAAAATTATTTTTTACCAAAGAAATTACAAGCTGATACTTGTGCTCATCTCACTATATGATGCTCTAGGTTTAGGACTCAGTTATTAGTTATTAGGGAATTTTCAAAATTGTTCTTTTTTCACTACTTAATTTACTATCAGCCATCCAAAGACAGATTGGTAGGATATAAATGAAATGCTATAATTATACAAGGGAGTGGGTCACTGACCTTTGGATTGCAATATCTTGTCTCTTTTGTCCTTTCCTTATACCACCCAGTCTACAGGATGAAATTGCATCTTTTTCTTTGGTTGTCTCAAGAATGAGGTGGTATTGGAAACTAGTGAGGCATGGCACAATGTAGGTGTTCATAGCTTGCAATAATTTACCCATTTTCATTTTGTTTGATTTTATTAACACCTGTGTCTCCAGGGAACACGGGGAGCAGGGGAGGAAAGGAGAGAACACTTCAACGATAATCTAATGATCAGCACTTACGCTCCCCCCAGCCCTGCTGTTATGTCAAATGTCAAGATACATCACAGCCAAGCAATTTATAATACAAAATGCGTGGATATATAAAGGAAGAGGTGCAGATGGTGGGAAGCTGTGTGTCATGACATACACGCAGACATGGAGGACAGCAAGGGAGTCATTAAAAATATGGATTTTTTTTGTAATGCAGTGGCTGTTTGTCAGCTGGTGTAATTGGCATACATCAATGGAACCACTCAGAAATACACCTTCTGAGGAATTAGGCACTTAATGGAACTTAATCAAAATTCCTTACAGAAGACTAAAAAAACATTCTTGAACAGAATTTGGAGACAAAGGAAAAAGCACATAAGGAAATATGGGATTGCAGTCTGATGAAGTTTCATCTAGGTATTAGTTTCTGGAGTATTTTTGTAGATATTGGTATTCTAGGCAATAGAATGCAAAGATTTGCTATCAAGTTAAGCAAAGTATTTTAAGATTTGAGAAATTGCAGTAGTGTTTAGTTAGAGACTTGATTTCAACATAATCAAATAAATTCATTAGGAAGCGTTTAAAGTCAGAATCAAAAGAAGAGTTTTATTGGTGTCATTTCATTTTCTTGTCCTTTTTAGTTGTTAGATAACTTTTTTCAATGCTGGGAAACTTAGCATTTTATTGGCTTAATCGTCAACATTGCATCTTTAATATTACAAAATGAAATAAATCTGCACAGGGTACTATGGGACTATCCCTACTTTGCTCATGTGTGATTACTTCATCTTGGTTATAAAAAAAGCTACTTATTTCTTTGCTACTAAATAAATCATACGTGAATTCTTCATATTCATGCAAATGCTATATTTTTAACAAAGCTTTTCCTAAAAGTCCTATTTGCTTTCCTTTTCTGAATATGGTTCCCTGTATATTTTATTATAAGGATACAAGTAAGACTGGGATAGATAACAATCTGAAAAGTGTCTGCCAGATTATAAATAAATTTTTTAAAAAGGCATAAAGTGCCTCAGTTTTATAGTCTCTTTTCATAAGGACTTAACATCTTCAATATCTGACTGCAGTAATATAATTTTTGTGGTTATATGCTCTGATCTTTCAGACATGAATTCTTTGTTCACAGACTCAATGGGAGGGTTTGTTCTTTTCTTTGTTTTCTTGTGATTCATAAATATGAGAATCTGGTGAGGAGGGATTTAGAGAAAAGGAAAGGGTAAAGTGCAGAAAAAACCACACAGGGAGTTCTTCCTTATCACCTGTCTTGTCCTAGGAAAAATTGAAAGTAACAATTTTTAAGATACTGGTATTACACGAGTTTAAAATGTGGAGGGAGCAATTCAAGCCTACAGCCTAGTTCTCCTCTCTGACTCTTTATTAACATCCTCATTGATTTTATTTCTTTTCTCTTTGGGTACAAGAGTAGAACAGGTAACAGTGTCATGTTTGATATTTAGCAAAACAAAAGCTTGTTGTGGTATCTTATTGTGCAGGTACCTTTTCCTAATAAAAGCCCTCCAGGTGTGAATTACAACATCAATAAAAGCATATTGAAATGGAAGGTACAGAGTGGGTTATACACCAAGAGAGAGCTGAATTTAAAAAAAAAAAAAAGTAAATTGAAAATCTTGTATTCTTTTTTGAATGACTTGGGATTTGAAGTCCTAGGACTTTGGGTCTTCAGCAAAGCACATAAGGGTGTGCTGCACTGCAAAGGACAGTGATTTCTGGGCTAATGTGGGATAACCCAGCTGTGCAGGCAGGAGCAGGGCACCAAGCTGATACTGCACTTTTATTGCACTCACTTGGAGGAGCTTTGTGGTGCCTGGGCTGGTGTTTCTGAACACTCACCTGAGCTGCTGTTTATAAACGCTCACCTGAGCTGGTGTTTGCGCTCACACACCTGCACAATAGATGTGGCAGCTCATTTAGAGTTACCACAAGCATTTATACACATGGCCATACATCAGAGTAATCAAACTTATCAGATCTGTGATTTAACATGCCTGTAAATCAGTGGTTTCACTTAGCTGAATTTTTTAATAATTGGGCTTTTTAGTTATAATTGAACATGACTAAGGTTTCAAACAAAATGTTATTGAAAATTTAAAAGATCAAATGGGTTTCCTCCTGAAAATATTACCTGGTCAACTAAAAAAACAACCGCAGTTATTTGTGGGATTAAAGTCACTGTTGTGAATTTTCTCAGCTGAGTGAGGAAAAACATGAGTAAAGAGAGAGACAAAAGGTTGTGCAGCAGCAAAAGAGAAAGCCACAGAACAGCAGAAAGTGAAAACTGAAGGCACCTCAAATGTCTGCAGGCCCTGCCATGGCTGTCACTGCTCCTGAGCACAGGTTTGTTTGTAGGTTCCTGGCTGGGTAGCAGGCAGTGGGAGCTGAAGGCTGTGACAGTCCTGCATTGCTTTAGTGCTGTAGGGCCAGACCTGGGGAAGAATGAAAGGTGGCCAGCAGCTGTATGAACGGGCAAACTCTGACGTTATCTTCCTCCTCTGTCTTGATCTCGGTGGATCATCTGTCACTGCTGCTGCTCTGTGAATGTGTGAGAGTGAGATGAAGTCAGAGGAGAGAGGCACAGCCCCTGCTCCCCAGAGCCACATGGTGTGCAGGTGGGCAGCAGAGCTGGCCTGGCAGTGTGGGGGGAGAGCAGTGGATTAACAGATTCAAGAATTTACATCCATGTGTATGTGCCCATGCTATTACTTTCTGCATGTTGAGAGCTCTCTGGTTTTCCTAATTCCATCACCTCTGCAGAGGGTGAAGCTGATGTCCCTTCCTGCAGGTGAAATGAGTAACACTACAGGTTGTGGCTGTCGAGGGACACTCATTTGAAAAGTGTTCCATAAACACTGTTTCAGCCACCTGAGTGCCAAAATTTGGCAGTTTAAACTCTCATGCTAATTCTAATAGAACAGTTAATTTCTTGCAAGATTTTAGGCCTGGGTCTCACTGTTATGTTACAAGACACATCACTAAAACACTGTAGATAACCTGTGCAATTTCAGCTCATGAAAGAAGAGGTGTCTTGTTAACCCGTTTCTCAGAAACTGACAGGGAGCATATTCCAAGGAGTTTGACTGGATGGTGTTTATAAACTAACTGTACTGAATCTGGACTGATTCCAAGATTGCAATTATTATGCTGAACTGAACAATGAGAACTCAGTTTCAGTGGCAATTATGATGCTAATGTATGTGATGCATAGATAGTTCTCATGTCTAAATTTCTCATCTGATGCATCCCACAAGAGGCACAGCAGTGAGGCCAACCCAAGTCACCACTTGTTTTACTCTAGTGCTCTAGAAATCTTCTTTGATAGCTGATTATAATAACTCTGCAATACACTCCAGTGAGAATCCCTTCTTCACTTGCTCTGGGTGCTGGTTAATTTACCCTCTCACTATCCTAGAAGTGCTGTGAGCTCTGTGTTTCCCATAAAATTACTGCAGTAGCTGCTCACTGGGGATGAGCAGAAAGTTTCACTGTCCTGTCTTCAGCAGGAGCAAGATTCAGGGGAATCTGAATATACTGAATATAGTGTCCAGTCCACCACCCTCTCAGCAGAGGCATTCCATGCACCTACTCTATGCTCTACTCAGAGGCTGTAAAAAAGGTTACCTTCTGAATTCCCTTTAGAAAATATCTCCAGGTCCTTCTTTGCCCTTCTTACCAGACTCCTTGTTCTCTAGATTTTCAGTCTGGGTTGACCATTCTCATGGGTAACTGTCAATCATTGTTCTGTTTCTTTGAATATGTCCTAACAATCCATTCTACCCATTTCCCACCCACCCCCCCCCCCCCCATTGGAAATACAGCAAAAAAAGAAAACATTATAGTCAACTTTGGAAATCTGTTTGAATGAAAGTGGTTTCTGGCAGATTAAACATTGTAAATTTCAGTGCTTCGTGTAGTGATGAACCTTCCTTCTCCTGGAAACATCTCTTTCTAGGCACAATGGCAGCGTGTCAGTTTTAGCACATTACAATGAAGAGGTGATGTTCACCCTGAGCCTCACAGTGCAGAGCTGAGACACAGAGTGAGGAGGTTCCCTTGAGTGAAAAGCACCTCCAGAGGTGTGCCAGGTGCACAGAGAACTGCCAGATGTATAGCAAGCTTTGAGAAAAAAGCTCCCAAGTGTAGCTTCCCAATACTGTGCACCAGCCTTCCTCGTTGAGGGGCAGCCTCCTGAGATGTGCAATAAAAATAAACAAGCTCCAGTTACCTGAATAAACTGAGTCTCATCCAGTATAACCGATAGCAGTGGGGGCAGAGTTTGAAATGAACTAGCAAAGATCACTGCAAGAGATCTTTTCATGTGGGATGCTGCAGCCCAGTCTTTTTGGTGCTCAGTGGCCAGAGCCATGAAGTCCACCCCGGTGGGCACTGACCGCTGCCATGGCACAAAGCTTTTCACCAGCCTGTGTGCACAGCAGGCATCTCTAGCTGTGCCAGCTGTGCTGCCTGTGTGCCTGTCCCAGCCCTGCTTTAGCATGCTGAGCTGCTGATGGCACCATCCTGTCTCACAGCAAAGCACTTTCTGCTCCTCACTTCCCACAGGTGCTGTGTTCTGCACAGCTCTGCTCTGCCTGAACAGCCCAGTTAGCCGTGGGTGACAAACCGTGCTCAGAGCACCTGCTCCAGGGGAGATCGAGGGGTGACCACGGGATGAAACCCCTGCACCCAACCTGCCCCAAATAAATAATCTTTCTTGCTTTAAAGAAGTTTGATGCACCGAGCTGTGGTCTGCTCTGAAAGGCTCTTCTCTGACATGCTGAGTTGTTTCCTTCATTGTGAGCAACCACCTCCTTCCCAGCAGCCAGAGGAATCAATAAACTGGACTCAGATTGCTGAGAATGCTGACTTGAGAGAGTGAGAGAGAGAGGAGTGGGTTTAGTTTCATAGCATTCATGGGTTTTGTGTGTGTTTTGTATTTATAAACACAGATAATCTTTGCAAATTTTAGTGATAATTTTGTTTTATCTGAATATTCAGCTTGCTGTCTGTCTAATCAAATCCATTATTTGGGCTATATTCTGGCTTGTTCTGCAGGTCAGTCACAAGCATATTAACAGCAGTTCAGCTTATCTTGTTCACCTTCATAATATTATTGAAATTACATGGGTGTAAAAAGCAACTTTCACAGGCTGTTTTATTCACTGAGTGAAGAGTCACTTTGACCTCCCCTGTATTCCTATTGCCAGAGTAGACCAAGTCTGTTGGCTGTGCATATCAAAAACTCCTGTTAAAGCCAATGGAAAATTAAGTCTGGTTTTTTTTGGTTTTTGTTTTAAATGAGGAAAATGTCATTCTCTGAATCAAAACTATTACTGGTTTCAGTGAAAAAAAAGGTTTAAATAATTCAAATGCAATTTGTTAGAGTTCTCTTAACGTGCACAAAAGCCTACTGTTTGTTGCTTTAATGCTGTTGGGCTGTATTTTTAAGGCATGAAATTGACCTAAGAAAAATGGGTTGAGAGAACTTGAGATAAATAAATTTTGGATAGATAAAAACACAAGTACAGTACTTAACTTCACACATAGCATTACCAACAAAGTAGTCTGTAGAGACTGAGCCTGAAATGCATATGGAAGTTCTTCACATCAGCTGGGTATTGAAGGTTGTGTTTTATGAATACAGTACATTAATTGATAGATATGAGGTTGCAATCAAAATGTAAATAGAACTTGGTTTACATTAGTGCCCAAGTTTGCTGTATAGATATGTAATATATGCTTTTAGGATGCTGAACTCAATTTCAAAGCATATCTTTAATTCATGAATTGTGAAAATGAATTCCATTCGTGGCTTACAAAATACAGTGATTAAAAATTATGTTTTTTCTGAGCTGAACCAACTTCATAATTTCACATTATTCCTGTATTGAAAGCTCCTGTTTGTTCCAAAAGCATTGCTACCTTTTTTTAATATTGTGAAATAATGTTCAGTTGACCAATTACTTTTATTGTGACAGCTGCACTTTTGGTAGATTCTGATAAACCCAAATTAAGGGCAGTATTTCACTATTATTATTGATAGATGCTTTACATATTTGAAGAACCATATTCAGAGGCACATGCTGTGCTGTTCCTGGTTATGCATTTATAGTTTGTGTATGAAGTTATGCAGGGGGATAAAACTCCTCAGCTGCTCTGCTTTCCTCTGACCGAATAGAGGAAAGGGCATGGACATTAACAGGGGTGGTTTTTACCTTGACCATTCTGTTCATCTGTCCTGGAGATCTTGTTCTTCTGGGTGTAAAAAATTAGCTCACCTGCAGAACCTCACATGAATTTTGTCCTCCCCAGGTGCCCTGATAATAAGTGCCAGTTACTCTTTGAGTTGTTGAAGAAACCCCTTGTGGAGAAAGCATTGCAAGGGTCCTGCAGGTAGAAGCAAATGAGGTATTCAGGAAAGTCTGGAGTCAGGGAGAGAGTTGTCAGAGTTGGTAATTGGACAAACTGAGTTAATTTGCATTGGAAATAGAAGTTTTCTTTAGGAGCATGTTACCAAACCCTGGCTGCACTGATGGATGTATCTAGAACAGTAGTGAATTTGGGCTTAGGAAGATAAAATTGTGCTGAAAGAGAGTGGATTTGGATTAGATAAAGAAGAAATTCTTCACTACAGGAGAGGTGAGGCACTGGCACAGGTTGCCCAGAGAAGGTGTGGATGCCCCATCCCTGGAAGTGTTTGAGGACTGATTGATGGAGCAACCTGCTCTAGTGGAAAGTGCCCTGCCCATGGCAGGGGGCTGGGACAACAGGATCTGTAAGGTTCCTTCCAAGCCAATCCACCCTATGATCCTACAGTGCTTGGTGTATGTGATAGAGAAGTGTAAAACTCTCAGTCTCCAGTGCTCATTCTCCTGGCAGTGAGAGTTTAACGTGAGCAGCCTCAGCACGGAGGTCAGCTCTCATCTCTGAAGGAAGTTTCTCTTGGGGAGAGCTTTTATGTGACAACTTACACATCTCCTGTTCAGGAGGCAATTAGGTGGCTGACTGGATTATGCCTTTTTATTCCAGGGGAGAAATCAGTTAATAACCCATCTACTAACATGTGAGAGATGCACACTCTTTCCCCTCCTTTGCAGCACCTAATATGGGTGTTACTCAAAAAACAAATATTTACAGCCAGATCAATTCATGAACCTTAAATACATTACTGGAATATTTACCCTAGGCTGATGGTTTTTTCGTTGTTGTTTTCTGGAAGCTATCTGACCACTACCAAACTAATTTACAAATGCTAAAATTATCTCAAAAGTCATGTGGGAAAACCTTAAATAACAAATGCTTATTTTGTGGCTAGGCATACTGTTACTAATGTCTGCATTTAGTGATGGAGACTATAAACTGTAAATCATACCAGTGTTTCCCATGGCAGAGCAAGCTGCAATCCTGATCTGACAGTGCCCTTTGACCTCTCTGAGGAAAGCATAGTGGGAAGTATGTGAGGACATTATGCTTGATTAGTCTCTCCCTAGTTTGCCTGGGTGGGAAGATAATTGAAAGCACAATGGACTTTGGAAATTGAAGGTTCTGAAATGCACTTTGCAAACACATGCAATTTTAAATCTTTAATGTGTCATCTATATCAGCAGTGGACATTGTCTTCATTACATAAATACAATTCTTCTGCTAATACAGTGCAAATAGGGGTTAGGCAGCATCTGCAGCTATTGTAATTCACACTTCAAATAGCAGTATCCATTTTATATTCTTAAATTCTGAGAATTTAAAAATATCTTGGAACAGAAAAACTGAATGGCTGATTGATTTCACATTTGCTGATTTATTGCATTAAAGTTGAATTTTGCCCACTAAGTGATCTTATTAAAAAACAGACAAACAAGCAAAAAAACCCCAGTATAACTTATACTTGAGAGACAGGGTTTGGAAGCAGAAGGAATTTGGTTTGGCTATTTTAATACACTGCATCTATAAGCTAGTACCAAGACTATTATTCTGGATATTTTCTGGTCTGTTGAGTCCTAATGTAGCTAATCTCCAACAGATAGTGCTGCCCAGGGTTCCTGTAAAACAATCATCTGCAAACATATTTATTAACCTTTGTTATTTAGTTTTCTGCAAAGTGCAGGCCACCCTGCTGAACAGTCTACAGCATTTGTTTACAATGCTGACTCCTATTAGATATCATTAGGTACCTAATAATTATAATAATTATGTGCATTGCTTAGGCTACCCTGCTAAATAACAACCACTTTTATTCAGAAGTCATAATTGCAACAGCTAGACTTAAAATGAAATCTAATTAGATTTCAGTTCACCCCCTTTCACACACAATCTATATCCACTGTATAGTGACAAAATCTCTCCAGCAAACATAATTCACTTAGCCCGAAAAACTGTTGTCTCTATGGCATGTCAGGTAAAAGTTATCTGTGTATGTTTTGTAAAAAACGAAGAGAATTGTTCCAGTAGAAATTCAGAGGTTTTGTATGACTTGTGGAAGAAGGCATAATGCTTTTTCACAGAGCTATTTTCATGGTAAACACGTTGGGGTTATGCAGCCATAGCTGCTTTAATGAACATAGTAATTCTGTAACTTGATAGTGGGATATAACCTTGAATTTAACTTTTTCCTGAGGTTTGCAAATTTGAGCTGATCTTAAGTGAAGCTATAATCTTCCTTGTGTGAAATTAAGAAATTCTGCACTTTTGAGCAAGGAAAGGTGGAAACACAAACTTACAAGATGAAGAAAATATGGAAGGGAAGTGATCTTTAAAACTACAAGATGAATCATTTTCTAAACCTGTTTTCTTTTGAAGGATGGAGCCAAGAATTACCTGATACCTTCTCACTATCAGCCATTTTCCCTGGTACCTGGCTCCATTTGCACACACATAGAATTTTTTGTAGGGCAATAGCTGGCACTGGCCTTATTTAACCTATGACCATTGAGCATTTACTATATAAGAAGTCTCATTAAATGGTT
The DNA here is from genome assembly GCF_052056855.1 of Sturnus vulgaris. Lineage (NCBI taxonomy): Eukaryota > Metazoa > Chordata > Aves > Passeriformes > Sturnidae > Sturnus > Sturnus vulgaris. Next base: position 9,743,031 of record NC_142254.1, on the reverse strand, counting down.
GCATTAAAAGTTTCAAAACCTTGGATGCAGCTAGAAAGGGAAGAAAAGTGAGTGGAGTGGTCAAGGATTAATAAAGAACAGACTCAGTTCTGCACATGTAACAGGTTAGGATTTCAAAAGTTAGGATTGTCTACAAATTGTATTTTTCAACAAGTGTTTTGGAAAAGGGAACAGGTTTTTTAAGAAAGGCTATAAGTGAACTAGTTGTTCAGTGGAATTTGAAATCCTCTCTGGAGACTGTCTGGATTTAGCAACTTCCAGCCCCTGCAGGTGCTGTGGTGATGTTTTGCAAGTGCCAGCATTTTGACTGGCCACCTTTGATTGTTGGGCTGCATTGTGCACCTTGAGTATCATCTTTACCCAGCTTCTGCTCAGTAGGGGGAAGCTGTAATTTTCCACTGCACTGTTGAGGCTCATGGTTTCCTTAGTTGCCCAAGTCAGTGCTGATATCTGTGTCACAGCAGTTAGAGTGCTTCTACTTCAATTCTAGCTTGTACCTGCTAATTCTAGGCTGTGATGTCTGTACAACCCTTATCTGGGGGTAATAACTGATCCTTCCTTCCCCCTTCAAAAAGAGATGCTGAAAAGGTTGCAGCTGGTCAGTCTGTGGCAGAGTTGAGCACACACCTCCTGGGAAAACCTTGGAGTCTATCTTTTCACTCTGTGCTCTCCAGTAAAGACACCAGTTCTGACTTGAAACTACATCGTTTTCTTCCTGGTAAGAATCCTTCTGCAGGGATAGTGAGGGTACTATGGCTCATCTGAAAGACAATTACTTTATTTCTGTAGCTACAAGGAAAACAAAGGGCCGTATGAACCTACACAAACATGTATATGTATAACATATAAATATATATGTAGTATACATATAACATATAAATATTAAAAAAAAATAATAAAAAAAAATATATATATATGTTCTCTGAGAGATAGGTGTTGAGAACTAGAAATCTTCAGTTAGCAGCTTTCCCCCTGAAATATCACTGAAAAAATGGTATCAACCCCTCACATAAGATTTCCATTTCTGTGCCTTACTCTGTTTGGCCAATCCTCTCATCCCTTAGTGATTCCAAGCATGTATGGCTATTTAATGCATGTGAATATCCACAGGCATTTAATTTGTCTCAGCTGTACTGATGGAGAAATATTCATCCAGAAAAAGGTGGGTGACAGGTATTGACAGGCACAAAACATTAGGAAGGGTACAAAAGTAAATCTCCTTCAGGAGTTTTGGAATAATAATCACCAGACTTTGAGGACCTTGAATGCTCACCTTATTCTTGCTCTGCAGAGCAATGCTGTGCACTGGTATGAATGTTGTGGGCTGTGCCTGTGCTTCCTTCCAGCTAGCACTCCTATGGATCCATGACTAGTCAAGCTGTAGGAAATATACTCCACTCAAAATGATTAGCAATATTTTCCAAACAAAGACTTCAAATCTTCATACAATTGTTTTGGTGTTTGTCATGAGTTTTATGAGATAAATTAGTCAGAAACAGAATACCCAGAGAGATCTGGATTTTGGCCCTGAAATATCAAAAGGAGAGTTTCTGAATAAGAACTTTGGCAAATCTGCAGTAATTACTTAACCTTAGTTGGCTTTAAATTTTAGCACCACCCTTCCCTGGCTGTACTTGTTTGTTTGCTTGGTTTGGGAACTCCCACCAAGAAAGGATCAGGACCATATTGATTTTAATAGTACAGACGGGTATCCTGGACACAAGGGATTGATTTAGGTAGAAATACACCTGAAATTAGGAACATGGTGTTCTATGGTCATTCTTAATTTACATTCAAATGAATAAACTCGTCAGCAGGGAAACCAAGCAAGTATCATATCAAATTATTATGCAATATTGAATACACAGATAAAGAACAATTCTTAATTTCTAGCAAATAATTAAGGATTAGAAATGCTTGTTAATAATAAATTAGACCAAATTTGCTATCAGACCCCAGTGGGAAGACTTGCATGACTAGAAAATTAGAATAGCAGATAATAACTTATTTAGGGAAGTCTGAATGGATTGAAAGTAAAAGGATTGAAGTCTAATTTAGTGGCTTTAATTGTTTCACTCTCATTCATGATTTGAAAATGTATGGGCTCACATAGGAAAGAATCACTGCTATGGGAGACAAATCATGTGAGAGGTGACTTCTATAAACAGGAGAGCTAAGCAGCTAAACAACCCCTTGTTAGAATATCTAGTCAAAATAAACACATTGTCAAGATTAAAAACTGTAATGGTGAATAATAATAATAATAATAATAGAAATGTAAATTAGGTTCAAGGTTTTCTGATTTTAATGGAAACACTCAGTTTGAGACTGCTTGAATTCTTTTGCTAAATTTTAAGAAATCAAGGGCAATAGGATCTTGGGTGACATTTGCTGATGTTGTTTGGACAGAGTGAAAATAATTACTAAAAGATATGTAAAGATATGTAACAAAGGCATTGTACAGAAACAAAACTGAAGAAAGCGTAGATTTCTGTTGAAGATTATAAATTAGGAACTGTAGGAATAGTTTTGATTTTTAAAATGCCACGAAAAGATCTTCAGTAGGTTTTTTTGCTGTTCTATCTGTATTTAGTAAAATCAGATGTAATTATAAATAGTGGTACAAATTTTCAGTAATTTTCTGTCAGTGGGAAAAGTTGTTCCATACAATACCTATAAGAAGTTATTATAGCTTACATAACAGAAATCTAGAGGACTATTTTATATATCTGTGTTAATTAAGAAATCGTCAGTCTAAAAATAAATAAAAATCAAATCAGTAACTGGAATATGAGCTTAGACAAGCTCAGGTGGCACAGAAGGGCTTGTGCTGTGGGGAGTGGCTCCTGCAGGAGTGGTTCCCAAGTGCCTCAGTCCCACTTTCCCTGGGCTGGTTGTGCCCTGACCTCACTGAAGGGAAGGAGCAGGTTTTGGTGATTTCAGCACAAGCCTCTGCAGCCTCAGGGAGGCTCAAGGAACAGCACCTGCCTTTGCAGACGCCAGCATTCCTCAGTCACCAGTTGTACAAGGAATTTAAACCAGTTTTAAATGGAGTTTAAAGCCCTTTCTATGGCCAAATCCATACACACCACGAACCAGAGGTGGTTTCACTCGTTGTTTGCTGTTTGGGGCGTTTCTGGGGGGAAATACCCTCCTCCTTCAGCTGCCTCCGACTTTACAGGTCCCTTGACATTTTGATGGCTCATCTTTTGGAGTGGCAGGGCTTCTTTGGCTGGTCTAAGGCTCACAGGTGGTGTCACAGAGCAGGGTGAGCGTGGCTGGTGTTGGTGAATTCAGGAGGAGAGGCTGCTGATGCAGCGGCAGTTACTAAAGCGCGACCGAAGGAAACTAGAGCTTTAGGTAATGCTGTCAAAAACAAAGAAAAAGAAAAAAAACAAAAAACAAAAACAAAAACAAAAACAAAAACAAAAACAAAAACAAAAACAAACAAACAAAAAAAGGATGGAAACCATCTCTAAGTGCCTGACACAAGTCTTGTTTGAGAGGAGTGAGGCAGCTGAAGTGGGCAGTGATGAGGTGTAAATAAGGGAAGAACACCAGAACGTGGCGCTTTCTGGAGGGAGTGCTGAACAAACAATCCTGTGTAGTTCCACTGAAAAATGCTGGAAAGGGAAGAAATTGCAAGACTGAATGTGTTTTGGTACTTTTTGATCTGCTGTTTCTGTACTATGAAGCTCTCACCGTGATTGGTATATATCTCCAAACAATTCAATTTTAATAGAGGAAAGTTGGGGCAAACTATCTCAGTGCTGCAAAATGTCATTAACAGGATGTAGATAAATACATGATAAACTTGGGAGCTCACAGGAGCACTCCTCTCTCTTTCTTCTTGTTTCTACGTCATTATTGATACAAAAGCAGCTAGACTTCTAATGAAAATGTTTTAGAAATCTATTAAACAAAAAAAAAACAAAAAAAAAATTTTTTTTTTTTTTTTAATCAGCCTGGGGTTTTGAAGTTCACTTGTCTGTAGAGGAAATGTAAATACAGGAACAAGCCCTGTCACAAAGACCTTAGTCTTGATTTTAGCAGCAGTAGAATCAGCCTGGAGTGAGCAGCTTGCAGTTCTATATGTTGCATTGCCCAGGACTGCAATCCAGGGAACTTATTTTGAACTATGTCTGAAAGGTATTGGGTACATTTTCAAATGCTCCTTTAACGAATTCTATGCTTTTCCTTTGAAGAGTCATAATATATATCCCTATATTTTTATATTAATTGAATGTATGAGTTGATGGCTTGCGTAAAGTTTTTCCACAAATGTGTTTAAAGTAGTTCTGTTAAATATTAAAAAGGCAGAGGCAAAGCATGAGTCAAACTGGGTTAAAAAGCAGATTTAATATCATCAGCACAACATACTCCTATATAGAAATTAGTGAAACCTGTTCAGAAAGGAGAATTAATCTTTTTTTTTTTTTTCCTAAATTAATCGGTGACATCTGGCACCGATGCATTTCACATCAGTGAAGCACATATCTTGCTCATTGTACTGATAAGATCTCTGGTAAGGTATTTTTCCTTAATCAGAAACTGTGGAAGAATATTCTGGTCACTGGATAAATACTGAGGTTGTGATTTGTCAGACTAAAATGCTACCAAAACCAACAAAATCTTGTCTTTATTTCTGCTTACCTCTCTACATTTTAAGACAAAAATAAAAGCAACTTGCATTGAAATTTAGTACTTGCTCAGATAGTTATAAGGTACAGTTCACCTAATAAGAAACATTGACCAAAAAATTATATTCATGCTTATACTTGCTCTATGGCAATTCTGGTCATCCTCATATTATTGATTAACAGCAGCCTGAAATTTTTAATTCTTTTCTTTAGTGCAGTGTAGCAATTGCTGAGGAATGATGCCTGCAGCAACACAGGCATCCTGCAAACCATTTATTCTTGCAAGTGTACAGACAGAAGACCTTATCTGCTTAAGTTTACAAACATTTTCTGAAGTTGATATAAATCATTCCACTTCAGACATTCTGAGATATATCTCTCACTTAAAATCCTTAGTGATCCACGATCCACACAGGTTTTAAAACCAAACAATTATAGCAGTAGGGAAATCAGATGCTTTTTCCCTTTTAAAGGTATGTAATTGATCAGTATCATTGTTTCCCACAAAAGTGACTCAGGCAGATGAAATATATCCCCCTTCTTCCCACTTTTATGCACAGAATGTATCAGGCCTCAAGATATAGCAATATTTACAAGCTCATGCTCCTGTTAAGTGGACCATGCTGCCACATAGTGGAGGTCTGATGCACCCTGTCTGCTCTCATTTTATTAAGTTGCATGAATATAAAGATGAAATAATGGGGCTTGTTCATTTATGTAATAATTAACGGCACATTTACACTCCCAGCATATCACTGTTGATGTTTACTATTTGATCAAGTATGATGGATGCCTTGTGGTTGCAGATTCAGATTAGCATAATTTCATCACCAAGGGACCCATGAAAAGGTTCAATTATAGAGCAATCTCATTAATACCAGGGCTTGTTAAACTAATAGAAAGAGACATCCCAACAGCTCTGATATGTATACATGTGCATGGAATATAATTAATGGAAAAGCAACCCATACCTGAAACAAGCTTGAATGATACAATTACATGATATACTAGGCTGACTGAGACAAATGCTGTTCTTAGCTCTGCTCAGAGAAAAAATGTCAGCAAAAATATAGGCAGCCTTTCTTCCAAAATGTTAATAAAAGATTTCTCCTCTGTCTTTCAGTGATGCACACTCCTTTTTTTTTTTCTTTGCTTTTTAATGAAAAACTATTTAACTCGTGCTGTCCTCTGATAGGGCAGCATGACAAACAATAGCTCCCCAGCTATCCTTTATCTTTAGCCTCTTCATTTTTAAGCAGCCATTTTTCTAGAACTTTACCTCCAAGAACAAGAACTGTGGTAAGGAAGTTTGTAGAAGTTCTACTTATTGTAGCTGGGAATGTGAGTGGGCAGCCAGCTCTTTCTTTGGAGGAGCACACTTCAAATTTCTCAGAAAGGAGAATAGAGAACTACTGCAAGTGGCACCTGTCATTCATGCATGACAGGAAGCAGTTTGAAGTCCAAGCAACAATTTAGTCTTGCAGATTTTCTAGTGACAGAAAACCCTTTCCCTCAGTTTTTTCATCAGTTAAATACTGAAGCTATGTGCAGAAACTATTTTCCCAAAGCTAATTTTTCTGTGTGAAGATGACTGGAGTTCTTAAATGTTTTTTCATTCTACTTTGAATGGTTCAGTGCATCGTTTCCATGGCCAGCTGAGAACTTATCCATAGCCTGCTTCCTCTCAAGTCAACAGATGACCTATTCATATATTTAATATGAAATATTTCTTTGCCTTTGACCAACCATAGTATTCTAGCAAATATTTTCTGGAGTGCCCTGCTAGTATTAATGATATCTATTAATAATACCTAATACTCTTTTAATAATACCTAATAGTCTCCTGTTTTAGGAGAGTCATGAACAAGCAGCTGAATGGCCTGAGCTCTGAGCTCTCCACTCTTCAGCCTGTAAGCAGCAGACTGGGAACTCTGTGGGAAGGGAGGTCCCTCCCTTGCATGGCATGTTAGGAGTTATGCTCTAGGAAAGGCTGCTAAAATTATTTGGGATAGGCTGGATGTGACTTTTTCGTAGCATCACTCTAGAAGATGCAGATCCCTCGCCCCATAATTGCTCAGAGACTTGGAAACAGTGAAGGACATTTGGAACCAGCTTCATAGTTACCTCTTGTTCCCTTTGCAGGAGGCAATATGGCATGTCCATCCATTTGATGTCCCGTTGACATCAAATGTTTGAGAAATGGTGAATTTCTCACTGGCTGACATCTTGTGTATTCTGGGAAGGTTTGTTCAGAATTCACTAAAGTGTAAATTTGTTAGTTCCATCCAAAGAAGCCCCATGAGCCCATTCTTATTTGACTTAAACTGCTTAGTAAGGAGTTTCAAAAAAAGCCATGAAAAGCCACTCTCAAGCAAGAATAAGAGTGTCAACACAGTCATGCATCCAAGAAAAGTTTCTCTTTCAGGCAGTCTTGTGACACAAGAACTTTGGCTCTCAATGAGGAAAAACTTCCAGATTTTGACACAATCCTTCCCATTATTTCTCCAAATGGCTTTAATTCAGCCTTATTAGAAAGCCAAAACTGATGTCTGCACAGGAGAACCATGACTAAATGTCACTTAGTTTGAACCTGTGTGAAAAGTGCTGCTGGATGGTCACACAAAGGTCACACAAGGTTGTGAGCTCAGGGCTCTGCCACTGCTCTTCATGTGCTTTGTGTAAAGCTTGGTTTGTTTTTCCTGTCTTCCAGTGATGTTGATGATTCTGGTCCTTACACTGAAGTCACTCTTTATGGTATATAGTGTATTTAGGCACTAGTTAAAATGAACAAACCGAAAAAACAGCCACACACACGAAAAAACCCCACACCAGGAAAAATAGCAAAATCCTTACATAAATCTAGGAATGCTCTTTCACACAACACACCACACAGTGGTGTGAATACTCTGTGGCCTAGACTGCAGCAGGACTGAGTCTTTTCAATTGGATTTATTTCTTCACTGACCTCACCAATGGAAACTGGCTTTGGTCATGTCCTTTGAAAAGTGTCTGATGTCCCTATGATCAGACTCTTTAATCATTTAGTGCTCATGAAAACCCTGCATGTCTGCAGAATGCTGTGGAAATGGACAACTGCAGCACAGTGTGGAAATAAGTATTGTGAGCACGGACAGCATCTGAGGCAAGAACTTTTTGGCAACCGTGAACAGCTCCAGTAAAATGGGTCCTGTTCAGAATACAATAACTCTCTAACAATTCATTGTTGAATCCCTCGTTTCCTTTGTAGACCTAATTTTTGCTTAAATTAATTTTTATGCTGATGTGTATATGCTCTGATTCCACCACGTGATCTTATTAAATCTACAGTGGTGCATTTTCTATCACTTCTGCTAGTCGATTTTTCTGCAATTTTAAGCAAAATAACACTATTCCAAAAATACTTGAAGGCTCATGAATGACTCATACTGTAGTTCATTGAATACCATAAAATATTCAGTGACTCAGAGTCCTAGCACAAACCAAAGGTCCAAAAAAGACTCTATTGTTCCCAATACAGAGGTACAAAATCTGAAGACTTATAAATCAGGCATTAGCAGCTATTCCTGCTTTTGGGGTTGACACTTGTCAAAATTCTAGCTAATCCCTGTGTGGATTTTTAAAACAGTGTAATGGAACCTAATATTTTTTTAATGAGAAACAGTGTGTTTGCTAGATTAATTTCAATTTGTAATGTTAATTAGTTTCATGTGAAAATGCAATGATCTGGAGGAATATATATGACACTGGAACACTGGAAACAGTTTTCAAAGCATAAAGCAGCTGTGTTACATGGTTCCTCTACTCAGAATTACAATAGCAGTGTAGCTCATTTTCTGAATGATTCAGCTTTCACGTTTTGAACACCAAAAGCTTTTATTCTCTAGGGCAAACTGATCCCTACATAGTCCAATGATCATGTCTCTGCCTGAGTGGATTAAGTAGGAAATGACTTAGAATACCCTGATCCAGAACTGAGAATGTTCAAGGAATGAGGTTCACTCAAGCTTGTTTCCCATCTGAAAACAAGGCTTGTCTATGGATTATGCACCCTGTCAGTTACATATATGGGTATCTATATTCACTTTCAGCATTCCTGATCTTTTAATCCAATATCACTTTGCACTAGCATACATCTACTGATGTGACCAGATCAGCAGCCATACAAGGATGCCATAAGGAAAGGAGAACCAGTTTGTCATTGTTATAAATGGTATATTTATTTTTGAACTCAATGGCATTTTGAGGTGTGGCCATTCACACACACAGCTTTAAAGGGTAATACAGTTTTTGAAATAACATTAACATGCTGCTTGGTAAGTCCAGAGACAATTCAGCTAGTGTTTAGGTGGTGATATCATTTGATTTATGCTGAGGTTTTGATAATGAAACAAAAATGGCATTGAGAATCATGTGGCTTCCTTGGAAGTACCTTTGGAGAAGAACAGGTGCATCAAAGTACCTTTTTAACAAAATAACTGGGATTTGAGGATTTCATTGGAAGATTCAGGTTCTGTTTAAATGTACTCTCTGGGGCAGACAGAAAATGGTAGATATGAGACTAAGTGGGTATCACAGGAAATAGTAGAACTGTAATACTGTGTTACTGCACCCAGTAGAGTTAGAAATGTCAGTCTGATAGAACAGTTGTATTTCTTATGCAGAGATTTTTAAAATAAAAAATCGGCAGCCTTGAGCAGATGACTTTTAAATGAATCCATACGCATTGATACATTCCCTTGCCAAGGTGCAATATCATTGATCACAACTGGGACTCATTGTTATTAAGGTTTCAACAACATTTGTATTAACAAGTCACCTTTGTATCGTAAAAAGGGAGAGGGTTGATAGGCATTAAGAAAACAGCTGCATCATAGCGAGCAGCCAAGAGCACAATGGGTGTCAATAGGAGGTAAAACTACTCCCGCTGAGACAAGTGAAGAAGAAAAATGAAACAGGAGGATTTGTTCCAGCAGCCCTGCCTAATTGTTTATTCCTTTCTCATTCCATCCTAGTCACTTAAGGGCTGTGGCTTCTGCCATGTAAAAGGAAAAATTCAACCCTTGGGCTGCTCGGGGTTTCTCTCACTGTAAATGAGTGGAATTTGGGTGCTGGGAAGCTGTGGGCAGGGTGATGGTATGTTACCTTTTCCTGATTAGCTACAAGGCATTTACCTCAGATAAGTGCTGTGTGAGTGTATGACCTCATAAGTGGCCCCAACCAAACACTAATAGTCTACTTTAGAGAGGAGATTAGGTTCCACTAATGGTGTCACAGCATGAAATAAGATGCAACATATTAACTGGGGGAGAAGGAGCACGAGCAGAGGGGGGGAAGCTTGGAATGGAATAGGACAGCTTAAAGGTAGAAAGAACTCAGGGACAGCCTAGGATATCTGTAGCTCCTGAATGAAAGCAGATTTTGCAGGCTTCTTGTGCGGAAAAAAGGTAATTTAAAACAATAGAGGTAGTGACTCCTCTGTACCTGGCACCCACAGGTTTGGCTCTCCTGAGCGTGTTGGCCAGTGCAGGGAGCCCAGTGCACAGCTCTGCCATAGCTGGGCTCCCAGAGTGGGGCAGAATTTGCCCCCAGCAGGTCTCTGACATGGTGTCTGTGTCCCTCGGGGTGCCTTACTGGATTCATTTTGTTGGTTCTGAGAGCTTCTAACAGCAGGAACCCAAAGCATTGTTATGGGAGTTTCATCCAGTGCAAGCTGACTTGGTCCAACTCCTCTCAGAGGCCTCCAGCTCTTCTATGATTGTACCACAAGCTGTAAAAATGAAAATTTTTTCATTACTGGTATCATTGAAGCTGCTGTACTTCCCAGGAAGAGCAAGTCAGGCATTTCCTATAATCTGCAGAGAGATCTCTTCTAACTGTGAGATGAATTCAATAAATAGGGCAAACAAAACAGTTGAATTCAAAAGCTTGCTGTCAGTTGAAAGATATCTGACAAATAGTATTATCACTGTTATTTTATCCATCTAAACTGAAGGAGAAGGAGCAATTTTTAACAAATCATACAAACATTTTTTACTTCAAAGGGTCTTTCTTGGTTCTAAACTAGTAAAATTTAGCAGAGGAATTTCTGCTCTAATTTATAAGATTTCTAAATTTTTGAAGCTTAGCACATTTGTGCTGACCACATTCCCCAATAAGCAGAAGTTAAATGGTTGGCTCATGCATGTGAAAAATGTTTCGGCCCTTGTCATATCTCAGATTTTGCTATTTTTATGAAATGGGTGTAACAAATGAGCACAGTGAAATAATACTGCTCCAGTACCTGTCTGAGCAGGGACACCTATGGTATCCACGCTCACTTTTCAAGTCAATGATGCTCCCATTAGAATCTCCTTTTACATGCTAGGAATCAGGCAATAAACTCTATATTGCATTTTCTACATGCCAGCTGTCTTAACCTTACATAGAAATCCAGTGGGAAATAAACACTTGAATTAGAAACTGATTAATTATAAAGAAATCTTAAAACATTGTAAGGAATTTTTCAACTTATGCAATGCATAGTTAATAATGGTTTACAGTCCAAGCACGATTTAAAGTTCAGGCACAGTTTAAGAGGCTAGAATGAGAGAATCTTTTTCTGAAGGCTGTCTACTGATTTTACTGTTGTTTACAAGCTAGAGCATGTGATTAACAATACTCTGGCTTTGAATAACAGGGACTGGAGTTCTCACTAGGAGACATGTTCATCTACTGAAGCACTGGGGTGTAACAGTGCTGCTGATGTGGAGAAAGATCCAAGAGTGATCTGCTCTTGCAGGAAACCACTTGTATTTTCAGAGAAGCAAAAAGGTGCTGAACTAAAGCACAGATGTTAATTTCTGTTCTCACACACACACACATTTATATATCTATGTATATAGACATATTTATAAGTATACACACGTGTTTACAGACACATGTACGAAACTGGAAAGTGACAATCACATAACAGATTTTTTTTGAAAGAGCACCTTAAAAGCACTGACTAATTTCAGAGCTGGGTTTGAGGCAGAGCAGATGACCCAAGTGCATCCCATGCCAACATGTATCTGATGAAAACATTTATCTCTGGAAAGATGAATACTTGAATTGTGTTCTTTGTGTGGTGACAAGATTAATTTGGAATAACCCTCTCTGGAAATGATACCAGCCACCCAGATTTGTTATCCCAGAGAATTCACTGTCAATTGAAGCTATCAAATTATTTCCATTAGATAAGTGCCTCCTTCTGCAGGATTACACACCCATTCATTTCCATCTCAGTTATAGAATCTTTGCTTCACTGTAGCTAATACTATTGAGAAGTTGGATATTTTTAAAGCTGTGCATAATTGCTGCTAGTGGGACACTGGGCAGTTTCCTGTGCCTACAGTTGCCAGCTTGGCAATGCTGTGTTTTATGTGTCTCATACCTACCCTTGGTAGGGCTCATGGACCAGGCATCCTTAGGCTCAAATTCCCTGAGGAGCACATGTTGGTAGCTGTACTCAGAGGGCAGAAATAAATGCAGAGCTTCTGTTTCTTTTCTTTTCTGTGCTGTCACACAGTTCATAATGTGTGAGCAAGGAGAATGATCTGATCTTTCTGACATTAGTCCTGTTGGGAGACAGGCAGCTCTGGATTTGCATGGTCTGGTCCTGCACTTGAGACACTGCATCTCAGTGGGAAGAGAAGGGGGAAGAAAAGGAGCCCACGTAGCTCCTGCTGTCTGGTGGCCAGTCTTCCTCCAAGGGACACTGAACACCCTCGGGCCAAGGAGGGAAACAGATTTTGCCATTCCAAATGCTCTAATGACTGGATGCAGCATAAACAGTCAGGAGCAGCAGCTACCTTTGCAGCTGTCATTGCACAAGTTGTATTCCACTGTTCATAAGGTTGAGTTCCTGAGAGAGAGAGGGGCTCTCAGACATGGCCTCCTCATGGTGGTTTTAATTTTTAATGGTTGTTCTGGGCGCTTCTGCAGGAAAGGATGTTTGTCACAAGTTCTCTGCTCCCTTGTATTGCAGTCTAGGCCACAAACACAGCAGTCTCCTCTGGTGCAGTTCCAGTGGTCCTGTACCAGCCTTTTTAACATGATAGCAGAGCATAGCTAAAGCAGAGACTGGGGTGGGGATGAAAAACCAACTCATATTTTATTATATCAGTTACAACATAGACAGTGCATTTTCCACATAATTTTCAATCTCAAAAAGATAATGCAAGAGCCCTGTGTAGAAATCCACAGCCTGCTGCTATAGATGTTTCTCACTTTTGCCTTTCTTTGAGGAACTTGAAAACTGTCTTGCTATTGTTAAAATGCTGATTTAATTGTCTTCTAATTTTCTTCTCAGCCATCTTGCTAGCCAAATAAATAAACCAGAGGCATGAAATCTGCTGCTCTAACTTCTCTGCCAGATGAACACAGAAGGTGTTCTACATGCAATTTGTAAGGTTCATGTATTTCTATGCTTGCACCCAATTTTCATAAAGCAACAGGTTCAGAGTGTCATTGCTGCAGGACACACCACCATTCCCTATTGGAACTCCATTCAATATATCTGCTGCAGGTTAAGAACCCATCACTGCTCCCAAGGCTGTTTGAAACACTCTGGCCACTGACCCCAGTTGTGACCACCCTCATTTCCCAGTATGCCACAGATTTGTACTTACACTCTCTCTGGGAGCTGCTGAAGCTGCAGGGGGCTGGACGTGACTTTGGCTCTGATCCCAGTGCCCTCACACATGACCCCAATCAGCTTTACTACAATTCTCATGATACCCACAGGGTTTCCAGATGGAAAGAGAAAAAGAAATGTTATCAGCACAATCCAAATGGAAAAGGGGTTGTTTTATTTTTTTTTTTTCATAGACAATCTCTGATGCTGGTACACAGGAGTTATTAATTCATCTTTTTGTATAAGAATGGTTTCATTTGTTAGAACTAGAGAAATATAACAGACTTACTTTGATTGTCAGGTCCCTTTTTTTCCTTTTAAAATGAGAAATAATGCTAAAAGGAATTATCCTTTATTTTAAAGCATTTTCTAGTCCCCATCAAATCTCACAGTCTATGATATGGAAGGAATTAATCATTAAATCTATAGCTAACTTGTACCTAATAATGAATATTAGTTGCAGCTGCAGTAAAATGAGAGTTGCCTTTAGAATTGACTCCAAGTCACAAATCAAGTAATAACCAGCAATACTTTCTTTCTGAAAACAGCTAGATGAGGCTGTAGAGGCACCCTTCAACAACACAGAAAAACACATTTCACAGTGGTTTTAACCATTTTGCAATGTATTTTTGTGTACTTTAGAAATAAAACTGCAAAAATCAATTGGACATATTCGGCATTTGCATGGGTGTTCATGAGCTCTCATCCTGCCTTCAGGGTGTAAATGTGCCTGGATTTATCCTGTAATCTCCCATGACTAAAAGAAAGTTTTGAATAAGTCTATTAAAAAAAAATTGACTGTTTTCTCATGAAAAGGAACAGTAATTTTTAGAGCTTCTGAGGTATTTTGATTTCTACTTTTTTCCATCAGCACCAAAGGGAAACATAATTAAATTTATTTCTCGTCATTCAATTTTTCTATCTGTTTTCACAAGAAAAATCTTATTACTGTAGTTTTGATATTATTATAAAATAGGTATTTGAAGAAGTAATATCACATTGCATAGCACTTGTCTGAGCATAATATATTAATCATCTCCAAACCATGATGTAAGTAACTAATCAGCTCAATCCAAAAGCTGCTTTGGCTTCTCTATAAATTATGTCGTAGTAATTTCACCAACGCCTTTCCAGACACACTTTCCCCTTCTTATTGTCTTAGTAAAGGTTGTGGATGCAATGAGAGATTCAGCATCCTGAGGAGAGCAGGAACAGCTGAAGTTTTTGTTTGATTCTCTGCTTTCAAAGTTCCATTAGAGCTGCTGAGTGCTGGAGCTGGGAAAGGAGCAGCTCTGGACAGTCGCTCAGTTTGTTGTGTTCAGTCTTGGTGGGATAAACAAATAAGGTGGGCAGGGATTGGAGGGAAAAGCTGCTGTATCTCTTCCTTGGCACAACCCAGCATCTTTGTTTGCAATTCACTTCTTGTTATACAAGTCCCTTTGTGCCAGATCTTGATGTTTTGGTTGTCTGTTCATTAAAATAATACCTGCTAAGGAATCTTTCTTGATTGTAGGAATTTTCAGTGCAACTGAGGTGCAACTATGCTATACTGAGTCAAAGCTGTTTGCCAGCTAGGCAGTTTACTGAGTAAATATCTAGTGCCAGAGTTCACACTCTGAACATGTGTAATTCATGCATACTAGTTTTTCTGTTGAGACTAAGCTTTGAATGTTTTTAGAATCAGAGCCTGAAATGAATGGTTCTGCCCTGTTCCTCCTCCTCCAGCCCCAAACCACTGATCACAATAATAAGCAATGTGCTGAACTGTGGAAAACTCTCATCATCAACTCACTTTTTATTTAATAACAACCAGATATTCTTACTGCCAGATACATGCTGAGGTTTTGATGACATGCATATGATATACAGTGGCCAGTAAGGTTAATCTCAGACCTGTATTTTTTTAAAGATCCCCATGAGGATGGACTTCTGCACCTGCTGTCAGTGTAAAGATGGCTTTCCCAACTGCTACTCACCTCATGGCATGTTCTTGAAAACCTCTCACTTTTAACATATCTGCTTAATGAAAATGCTCTCACTGACAGTGAAAAATGGAACCTATCAATGTGCTACCAGTCCACATTTCCATTGCTACCATCTAAACTTCAGAGACCTGCTGCCCTCAGTGAGAGGCAATGATGCTATTGCAGCCTGACAAGGGCATATTGAGAGACTTGGGCATAGATTGCACAAATGCTCTTATAATTTTATATCTTTTAGAATGGACCTCGCAGTAGAGATAACTAAAAAGTTCTGGTTTACAGGGCAGAAGAGGGACCAGTCTGAGAGTTCAGAGAGCAAACAGAAATTATGAGTGACCCAAAGGTAAATGTGTGTGTATGTTCCCATTAAGGATAAAAGAAGCAACAAGTAAATCCACTACCAAAACCAAACAGATTACAGTTCAGGCTGTGTTTCTAAAAGATGAAGAAAGGTAAATCGATCTTACCCTCAGATGCAGCAACTTCTAATAGCTCTGCCAGGGATGTCAGCAGTGCTTCTGTCTGGCTGCATTGTAGTTACATGTCTCATTTCAAACACTGCAAGCTGTGAACTGTCCTGGCAAAAACCTCAACAATGCAATTAATCAATTTAAAACTCCTAAGTCATGAAGAATAGACAAATAGTTTTCTTCACAGTGTCCTGCTTAATTGGGAGCTGTCTGGTCACTCCTACAGAAACAGTGTTCTTACACCTTTGGACACTTTCACAGGGAAGCACCCCAGGCTCCTTCGTGCTTGTTCATTAGAGATGAGCTTGAGTGTGCTAAGGTGTCACTAATGACACTTGCAAGGAATGCTAGAGGAAAACACTGGATATTGTCCTTGGGCAACAGCAGAAGCCCTACTGAGACAAAGGCATCTTCTTGTACTACTCCCTCAAAAGAGATATTACTTTCTTCCAACCTAAATTTCAAACATTCAGTTTTGGGAAATGGTTTGGAGGAAAGATGCTTTTATTTTAGTGAAGAATGGGACTGGAGTAGGGAAGTCAGAACAGTGCAAAGTTTTGAGGACTTATCACTGATAGTGATTCTCTGAACTGCCAGCATTATAAGCTTGGCATGCAAAAGATGAAAATTCGAAATTAAGCAATACAGGCACTCCAACTGAATCTCCAAATCCATGAACATTTTTTTTTAAATAACCAATCCTGGCTGCTGAAGCATAGCCTGACCCTCTCTGTGCCCCAGGAATAAGAATTTCCATCCTTGGCCATTAGCAGCTTAGAGCCCTGTCTTTGCTGCACAGACCTGGTGATGGGGATTGGTGTGCATGCTCCCAGCCACATGCCCCAGGATTCAAATGCTCCATGGCTTCAAGCACCTGGCCCCAGCACAAAATAACCTCTGCTCTCACTGCAAAGTCTGAATTGTTATCCAACCCACAGTAAGTTATAGTATAGCAGTGGCATACTGAGAGCTGGCCTGGCCTTTTGAAATGCAAATTAACAGTCCAGTAATAACTAAGTTTGAACCTGAGAAAAGCCAAATGTTGAGCCTGTTTTTGCAAAGCTGAAGATGTGCTGTGTACATTGCAGCACAGTTTAACAGCACACACTCGCAGCCATCCAGCCCAGCCAGGCACCAGCTCCCAGTCCCTGGTGCCACCAGGCTGTGCTTCCTTTCTCATGACTCCTGCTTTGAAGTTGAGCTGCAGCGTGTTCAGCTGTGCTCAGCAGGAGGGCTGAAGGTTTGAATATTCAGATTTCATCTCTGTTTATAGAGTGGGCTTTTGAGATGTAGGAATTCTGTTACATTGCCCAGTGTCTGGGGGAAGGGCTGCTGGGGTTGTTAATGGGTCCCAAGGAGCTCCATCCCTTACACAAACCACTGTAGGCCCCTTCTGCTCCTGTTAATGGCCACATGGACCTAGTGCATAGTATCAGGTACCTTTAACAGAGCTTTTTAATTGTGTCTCTGATTTTATTTCTGCTTGTTTCATACTGGCTGTGTGCTGTAGCAGGCAATATTTAGTCTATTCCACTTAACTAGTGCTGCTTTAAAGTTGATTCTGATGCATTATTGCTTTCTGCAGTGGCAGACTCACACACACATGAAGTTTCCTTGGTTTCCATAAGGAAAGAAAGTGTGAAATTTGATAATATAACATGGAAGTTATTGATTTTCTAAAGCCCCATGTGCTTCTTCAGTGTGTGCAATACTCTCGTGTAGACATGCACATAACAAGTGAATTAATGAGTGGGTGCCCAGGAAGGGAAAGCAGAAGAGTATTTATCTGCTCTGTCCTTTCATTCCAAATCCAGACAAGCAGAGAAGCATTGTGATATTCCTACCAAGCAACTTGGGAAGAACATTCTTAAGTCTCACAAAGCAGAATTCTGGAACCTCTCCTGTTTTCCAGGCAGCTCCTGCACCACACCACAAGATGTGCAGCACCAGGTACCATAGGATTGAAGCTGCTGCTTCTGATAGAAGTGGGATGTTGCTGCACTACAACAAAGTATGCTGTGATACAGGAATGAATCCCTGTCCTGTTTGTTTAATGGGAGACCCTTTCTCCCATTA
Source organism: Sturnus vulgaris (assembly GCF_052056855.1). Lineage (NCBI taxonomy): Eukaryota > Metazoa > Chordata > Aves > Passeriformes > Sturnidae > Sturnus > Sturnus vulgaris. Next base: position 9,725,210 of record NC_142254.1, on the reverse strand, counting down.
CAGAAAAATTGGCAGTTTCCAGTTGTGCAGAGCTGTGTGCACAGCCAGGGAAGGGGCAGGCTTGCCAAGGGGTTTGTTGCCTGTCAACAGAGAATGGCACTTTGTGGAATGTGGCTGGGGTGGACCTGTGACTCCTCTCTGCTGCCAGTCCTTATTACAGGCCATTATCCTCTCCAAAGTTATTCCTGCCCTTTGTCTTTCTCTTGTGGGCAGATGTTCCCTATTCTTTATGTATTGATATATATGAGTGAGTAGGAACAGAAATATTGAACTGGATGAACTGTTTTAGATCTGGGTAATTCATGGTCCATGCAGCATAATTAAAGGTTAATGTTCTCCTTCCTACTTAAGGTCACTCTGTATATTTGAAGTTGCACCTTAGACTTAAGTCTTCCCCTGCACAGGAGAAAGTGTTATAAATGAATGAACTGACCTATTCTACCTCTTCCTACTCTCTGGAAAGCCATAATTTTCTGTAAATTGTGGGCACTACCTATTAGGAAGTGCTGTAAAGGGCTGCATACATTTACAGTGCTATATATGGAATAATTTCATAGACTATATGCTGGTCTTTGTGCCTTTTTTTACCTTTTCTGGTTTGCTCTATACTAAATAATGAAGCAGCCTAATGGAGAAGGCACAAGAGAGGCACCATTGGCTCAAGATTGCAGTGGTGTAGCTCCAGTGTCTGACAGAGGGATGAATACTGAGGCAAGTGTGAATCAAGTACCTGCTATTAAAAGTAACACACTAAAGCAGAATTCCATCAATTTGCTATTTGGGTTTTTTAATATTCATAAAAATATATTTCTTGAGGCAGCGGGGATGGCAGTGAAAGGAAGGACAGCTAACATCCGCATCTTCTCCATGTGATTAGAGTATTTGCATCAAATACTTTATTATGAAGGCTGGAGAACAAGAAAAGCACATTCAGCATCATATGTTATGGCACAATCCCTCTCTGGTAGAGCAAACAATGGGACCATTATACAAGCTGACATATTTTTTGTTTCTAATATATTCTGCTTCTTTGTGTCTGTGTGTGCTTAAATAGCAGGCACAGATGTACTGTTTCCAAAGGTCTTTGACTTGTCATGAGAATACTGTCTTTACCAGTAAAATAAATTGATTACTAGTGACAATGTTAACTATTATACAAAGAACACAGCTCTGGTGGGCTTTGTTAGATTTTAAAGAAAAGGTGATTATTTCTTCTTTATGACAGTTTGAAAGGTTTGCCATGTGGATATGGAAAGATTTTGCTCATGAATATGCAGAGCAATGGCAACAGGCCGGGGAGCCAGATCTTCACATTGACCGTTGGCTGTGATTGAGATAGAAGAAGAAATAAAACACAAGACAAACACAAAATGTACAAAACCAGCATGGGAGGTGGTGGTTAGAATATCCAATTGTGAGGATATTGTGTAATATTGTATTTGGGGTATATATATCAAGTTGATGACATAGTTACAGGGAAAGCAGTGCCAGGGGGATGATGCACAGGGCATCAGGTTCACTGTAAGGCTACCAAATCCTTGAATATGGCTAGGGATTATTATCTGAAGCTATGATCAAGTATCCTCTGAGTAGTGACCTCAGGAAACTGGCCTATGACACAAGGCAATATACCTCTCTTATCAAGATGTGTTGAAATCATTCTGGGAAGCATTCTGGTTTGCTGAAGAAAAAAACAAACAATTCATGCAGGTACAGCAGTGTGCTATAGAGCAGAGAAATTAATGAAGGAACAGAGTAAAAAACAGCTACAAAATACCTACCTGTTATATTACAATGGCTTTTTCCTTCTATAATGTGAAAAATTATAAAAGGCATGTTAGAGTAAGTCTTTTACTAGAACCTTTACATTTCTGCAGGTTTTTGCTCTAAAAAATATTCAAAAAGCTCACCTACAGATCTCATGTTAAAATAATCTGGGATCTTTTCCAATCTAATTTAAGATGCTACAAATATTTTGTGCAATGAGATTGGAAATTATCCATTTGCTCCCCCTAGAAAAGGCTATGAGTTCTCCCTTGATTGCAGTTCAGATCATGCTGCTAAACACCAATTTAGAACACAAATCAGGCTCCTTGTTGATTGCAGTTCAATTCATGCTGCTAAATACCAGTTCTCTGATCAGCAAATGCTGCTCTGTGGGCTGTGACCTGGGCCTCCCAAAGCCATGGATGCCCAATTTTTACATAGGTTGCATTACTAAAATTAGGTCTGTCCTATCAAATCATAATTAAGGATACAGTTCTTACCTGATCCTACAGCAAGCCTTCCCTTTTATATTCAAATGTTTTTTAGTGACTCATCTAGAATTAGTGACAACTATGCATTCCTTTGGCACATGTAATCTGCCTTTCCTTTAAATCATTGACTCTTGTTCAAATATCTATGACATCCTTAATGCATTTAATCTTCCTCCTGTTTAGAAGACTTTTTCTTAGATTAATTCTTTCTCAGGTTGCTGAACATTTTTTGATTTTCCTTACTGATCAAAATGCTAATGGTTTTCACAATTGGTCCTCAGGTCAGAGTGAAATAAAGAGCAGGACTTTCCTAAACTCTAGCTCCCATGTCAACATCTTGCTGATGAAGCATCTTTTTTCCTGTTCTTGACTGTTAAATCCTCCCTGGTATTGCACAGCCACTGTTACCCCATTTCACATCATTTGGTTCCAGTCCCTGCCCCAGTGCTGTTTTTCCCTGCCTCGTGTCCTGTTCAACACCTCCAGCCCCAGCATCTCTGCAAAGTGGAAGCAGTGTTCTGTGTGAGTGCTCTGTAACCCTTCTTTGGGGCAGACTCACTTCTGAAAGCAAGCTCATCAGTGAAATCAGCCCTTTTTCCACCACGGAAATCTCTAGGACAGAGCATGGAATGTTCCTCTATTCATTCTTTGATCCGTGGTGAAATGTGGAGCATGACAGAAGCTGCTGCTTGTGGTGGGGTTCTTCTTGTCAGGTGGACTTTGTACATCTTCATCCTTCCCAGCCCCCACTTCCACATGGCTTTTAAAATGTCAAATGAATTCTGTTGCACTTTTATGGACCATAGAGATACCTCGATATATTTAGGAAGACTTGGCCTTTGCACTTCTTCCAGTTCCCTGCTCCATCCTCCTGTTCCTGTCCAGCCTTCCTTAGGTGTTCCTCAGCACGGTTCTTTCTGATCTTCACACTCAAAGCAGCTGAACTCCATCCCATGCTCCTACCTTATTCCTAATCTGACTTTATGTCCATTCTGCCTCTGTTGACCAATGTTCTTAAAAATACATAGTATGTAATAAAAACCAGCATTTTAAAAGGAACAGGTATCCAGGCAAAGCCAGGAAGTACAAAAAATATCTGATACTTTTTGGAACCTTTCTTCACTGCTCTTCTGATTAATAAACCTTCTTTACTCTGTATGTTTTCAAATTGCAGAGAGTTCATTATACAGCATGTAAAAAAAAATCTTACTGAAGTCCTGCAGAGACTTGGATGGGACAGACCCTAAACTGAATGAAAGATGGAATATGTTAATAAAGGAGACTGAAACCAAATTTGCTTTGTCACATCAATTTCTAATCAATCCTTATGTATCATGTGGTCATATTTGTTATGAAAATATTCTCATGAAATAAGGGAAAGTATAGAGTGTTCATTCAAAAGCACCTACCAGCTGCATATATGGTATTAACAGAAAGACTGATACACCTAATCAGGGGTTCACATTTCAAACCAGGAGGCCTAACAGCTTCTGAGCTATAAGTAAATGAAAATTCATGATTCTGTATTGTGCCCAAGAGCCAACTTTACTGCTATTGCCATATAATTATTTATAGCTGCAAACTATCAAATGGAATTGCTTACCACCACCTTACTACATGTGGTAATTGATGTGAAGTGAGGCATTGCGTCCCCAGCTGACCCCAGCATCCTGAAAGTCAGATGGATTTTATCTAACTCAATTATGATTGATATTATCAAAATCCGTGAAGCACGACATGCTATAAGGGGCTTTCTAAGTGTATCTATTGATTGTTTCTCTGTGTCTCTGTGTGTGTGTGCATGTGTTTCTCGAGGCTGTGGCAATGGAGCTGCCTCTGGGGAAAAGAAGAGCAGTATTACTAACAATTTCCACGTGTAAATATATATTTCTGATGGCTTAGCTTGCCCTCATTGCCTCATAGGGATTGCTGGAACATGTACTACAAAACCCTGGGTTCACAGGCAAAGAATTTTGCTATGGTAAGAAAATTTGTCAGTATGGTTGGCGGGGTTGAAAAGCAAAATATTCTGTGATCTGCTTTGATGAGACGAGAGTAGGACAAGAATTCCTGTGCTCCAGTTCTGGGCTGTTCCTCCACTCCCCTGCAGCACAGCAGTGGCTGTGCTCTGTGCAAGCAGCTAGCCCTGAGACTGGCTCCTGCAGATGTTTGCAAACACAGGCTGCAGCAATGAAATGAAGCCTTTCCCATGGCAATCTTACTGCTTCTAGAAATCTGGAGTTCAGGGACTGCTGCTTAGATCTGCATTGCTGTGTTTAATTATCTCTGATGGACATTTCTTGTCTGATTTTTCTCCTGTCACCTTCTGAACCCACATACAATTTTAACATCCAAATATAGTACAGAAGTCTGCTTTGATAAAATAGGAAACATGTGAAGTAATATGTATTTCTATATAACTGCTGTTTTGCAATTTCCCAGACTGCTCCCTAACAGATGCAGCATTATCAGAAATGGTGATCATTTATTCCCAAATCCCCTTTTCCATGTTAAGGAGTGTTTTCATAGACTCCTCACAAAACCTTCCTCAAGCTTTCCTGTCCTAATCAAAGGAATCTTATCTAATTAATTTTTCAGTAACCTTTCCAAAATGTTGTTGTCATTATTATTTTTCTCTGTGTTATTCTGTAATACCACCTTTGAGATCGAACACTGAAAAGTACTCACAAATCAGGGATGCTGTGTATAAATAATGTTTTTTCCATTCCTCACCTAAGCATTGAGTTAATGTTTACTGTCCATAATTACCCTCCCACTTTGCTAAGTGATAATAAATTATTTAGGATGCCATACTGTGTTTCTGGTTTGGGGTATTGCTTTCTCTTCCCTTCCCCCCACCCGTGCAATGTTTGCTTTTTGTCAGCATCTTGTCTCTTTGGCCGTTTTGTCACCAAGTTGCTCAGAGATTCTTCACCAAGCCTTGGTTAGTTTATGGTTTTACTGTCCTGGTAATGTTCTACTAGATATTGAATTGCTACCAGGATATGCACTCCTCCATTTTTCTTAAATCAGTTGTGAATATGTTACAGGACAGATGCCACTGCAGAGCTCTACAGGAAGGTACCTACCCTTCACAATGAAAAATCAGTTATTTAGTCATCATTTGGTTACCAGCAGGTAGGATGGATGAGTTTACATGCTGGAGAAGATGTTTCAATGCTCTGCCTGCCCTTCTTCTGAATTAGTTTTTAAGCTTTGTGGTGGCCTGGGTGCAGTATAGCTTACTCAACAAATTTGGAGATTCAACAAGGCATCTTCCTGGCCTGTTCTGTGGATTTGTTTTGTGAGGAGCATCCAAAGAGTCAATTCTTGCACCTTTATAAAATTGCAACAAATTAATGTCTGACCACTGTGCAGCTGGAACAGGCTGGAACAGGTTGTTTTCTAGGGATTTGTCAACAGATAGGAATATCGATTAAAAGTTTTTTGTGAGGTTATAATGGGAAGTCTAGATGGCTTCTTAGGAAAAAAGTTATAATGCTGGATATTGGCATTTTAGAGCTTTTCATTCACTTAAGTAAAAGTTCTTGGTATTCTTATTTGCAAAGTACAGATTTACTTTCTTTACAGAGTTTCTATAGTGTTCCTTCTCTTTTTTACATTCTCCTGGGACTTTCCCAGTACTGCACAAAGAATCCATAGGGCTGACCTAACTGCTCTGGTCTTTGCCTAAAGACAACATTTGGACTACAGGAAGTGAGTTAAGGAATTCTCTTCCCTGGAGGAATACAGTTAGGAGATTGCAAATGCATCCATGCTCCTGCCATTGCCATCTGTCCCTTGGAGAGAGCCCCTTGGAGCCCTGAGTTCCCTGCAGCTGTTACTGCATTAAAGGGAAGGTACATGTGCTCTTCCATGCTACCAGACCAGTCACACACCACATCTCTTGAACAGAAGGGTCAGGCCAGCCTTTAACTAATGCCTATGTGGGAAAATGAAAAACACTTGAAGATGGTTCACTGTAAGCAGCACTTCCTCTTTTTATAGCCATCAACTTCTAGTGAGCTAAAGAAATAAGCACTGTTATTAGAAGATTCAATATCCATTTCACACAAGAAATTCACAGAGCTGTGAAGTTTCCTGCTAACTTAGAGATGTACATTTTCCTGATACATCTGGAGATGTAAAGGAATACCCGTAAGAATACCTATAATGCACTACCTGAGATGTTGACAGCATGCTTATTTTCTATTTCTCTCCTCAGAAAAGCGATATACTGCTAATTCTATTGCTACTATTATTTAAACCCAAGTGAGTAGTATTTATTTGGGCTGTATCCTCAATATCATCCAAGCTTGCTTACCTAGTCAATCAAAATTTGTGTATTTTCCTTTTTCCAAAACTTATATCTCAATGAAAGATCTCTTGCTCATTTTTCAGTTGGGATTTTAGGTTTTTTTTATGTTAAAGAATACTGCCCAATATAGGAAATGCATGAAGTTAGATTTCCTGATTTTGGTCACCCAGAGAAAAGAAATCCCATCTGTCTTCGAGTGAGCCTTCAAAGGCAAGATGTTTATATCACATCTTAATTTTGGCTCTGTCAGCCAACAAGTAGGCACCTGGCCATGGGATTCTCCAGCACTTTAGCCCAAGTAACTTTCATGCTTCTACAGCATCTGACATGGAGTTCACCTGCTAGTGGCTGACCCAGTGTTTAACAGCAATTCACCACTGGAAATAGTCTTTGAAATTCATAAATTCAAGGCAAGTCTGGTTTATGGGAACTGATAATGCTGTATTAGTTGCTGGAAGTTAATGAGGTCCTGTGTTTGAGTACAACCAGATTAAAATGAAAAACGAACCACATTACATTCTGTTTCAACAATTATTATCAGTTGGTTGTAATATAAATATGCAAATTTCTCAGCTTGAACTTTAACATCCTCTGTAGAGACCATTCATCTCTTTAAAGTATTAATTTAAGTTGTAAAAGGATCCATACATCATTGCATGTCATTTTGAAAACAAATATTAATCAATTTTACACTCTGAATTGCCACTGTGCGAGTGTAATGTCCATTATTTTGGAGCGAGTCAGTGGCAAGAAATTTACATATTCATTCTTGGCTTAAGAAATCATATGATAATACAAGTACAACACAAGAAATTCAAAAGACTTAAGACCTTATCATCATCTATTCAATGGCAAAAAGCCTGCCTTTGCATTCTCAATGCATTGGTATGCAGATTAGGAATATGTTTCTCATTCCTATCAGTATAACCTTGAAAGCTGGTGACAGCTGAAGTGTAGTCATAAGTTTTCTCTTCCAACAGAAAAAAACAGAAAGAAAAAGAGGCAACTAGTGTAAAGGATACAGCAATTTCAAGTTTTATGATAAGCTTTTTGATAGTGTATCTGACTATTTAGACTGCACTATGTGGGTACGTAGCTTGGAAGTGCGTTATGTCTAGATTTAGCTAGAATTGTAATTGCAAGTACATCTCTGCTACTAAACTAAAGTTGATATGTCTGATATGAGAGTTAAACCTGTCTTTTTATTAGCTAATACTATAGGAAATAGTTGCAGGTGTTTGCATGTTAAATATTGTCAAGGACACCAATTTTGATACCAGCTGTCTCCCAGAGAAAGGGGCAGTTTCCAGTTGGAAAGCAAACAGTGCCAGGCAAAAGCTGTGCTGAAAGCCTTGTCCTGCTGAAACACACAGCAAGCAAAGTCTGCAGTCCACGTAGTTTGCCTGTTTCCTCTGAGGGAATCAGAGCTACTGAATTCTTGCTTTGCAGTCAGAATTGAAACAGGCAAGGACAGAGGATAGGTTAGGTGAAGCTTTCCTAATGCTTTAAGTGTAAGTCCTCACTCACCAGTGTTTTTTTTTTCCTCAGGTTTGAGTGTGTCAGCGATGAAGGTGAATCCGAGCTGATGCCAATGAGAATGCTGATTTTGAGAAAAGTAAATCTCTCTTCTGGATAGAACTGGAGACTCCAAAAGTGCCATTCCTGAGCTCCAGGATGGCACATCAGGAAAAGAACAGCAGGGCAGGTATCCCCCTCATAACTACCTCATCTTTGTTAATTATGCAAAACCAGGTTTTGAGATAATTGGCCTGGCAGAGGTTATACATAAGCTCCCTCTAGTGGATTATTAAGCAGGAATTTCTAAAAGCACATCTTTTCTCTGTCTATTTTCTGTCACCCCATGTGCACGTGAGACTGCCATAAGCACCGTGCTGTTCCATGGAGTGAACTGTTGTTGTCTGGCCCTGCTTGCTGCCTCAGGAAAGTCTGTGTAAAAATGCTGCCTGTACACCTGCAGTTATAACACGAGACAACTGCAGCACTTTTTGGCTGGGTTTGCTGTTCTTCATTCCTTGGCAGGGTCAGTTTGATTGCTGCTTCAGAATACTGATGTTTCTTAATCATCTGCCTTTGTTTTCTGGTTAAGTGAATGAGTGAATACTTTGCCACACATCCTCCATCAATCCAACACGTTGGGAGAGGAGAGTTGAAGCAGCACACACACTCTTTCAGAAATTTGTCATTAGAGCATAATCAGATCATTAGCACTTGCCCTGCTCTTGCACAGGCTAATTCTGTATTCCTGGAAAAAGTACACTTGGTTGCAGTGCTCTGTCTCTCTGTCCCCCTGGGTGTTTACTCAGACCAAAACTGCAAAGGCAATATGCAAGACACTCGTGTTCCTTGTTTGCACAGTTCATGCAGGTCAGAGGAAAATCATAAAGAGGGCACGTGCAAGTGGCCAGATTAAAATGCAACGGTACATCAGATATGTCAACTGGATTTAGGATTATAACAGGCATGTAAGCAATTAGGGTATTTGCTAGTTCAAAATACTCACATGAATGAACCCACATTATGTTCTGAAAAGCATAATAATATGTAATTGCAGTAACAATTCCTCTTCCATTATGTCCTAGACATCAACATCCTATAATATCCTGCACAACTGATTGCAGGCAAACCCTCAGTAAGAGAAATACTCCCAGATGTGGTAATGTCCAAACACTGTGGCTGCTACCTAATATTAAAGAATTACAGTAGAAATGTTTCAATAAGAAAGTAGAAGCATTTCAGTTTTTATGTGGCATAGATTGCCACAGACACTGCCAAGCAGCTTTATAGAGTTCTAAATCTTCATTCAATGCCCCTTTACATCATTTGAATGAAGATTTAAGCCTCAATAAAACTTTCTGAGTGCTTGTGGCCATCTTTGCTGTATAGTAATCAAAGTGGGGTACAAGCAGACGAATGCACTGTAGTGCTTCTAATGATCAACACTATATCTAGTGACATTTTCCTTTGTAAGATGAGTTGTCCTAAAGGCTGTTTTCATGGATGGTGCAGCAGTACACATGGAAGCAGGCATTTATATCCAGTTTTTATGCAATCCTTTAAAAGATTGCTTTGGGAGTTGTGGGGATTTTTGTTGCCTTTTTTCCCCCTGGTGTAATGTTTATTTGCTCTATAGCTACTTTGAATTAATTTATTATATGGAAGATATTTGGGAAAAAATAATAAAAAATAAATGAAAGCTAATAATTAAAGGGTAACTTTCCACAGCACTACAGCTGCATTTCCTTGTTTACTTATCAATCCCCAACTGTAATTAAGATATTGCAGTGCAATGAGTTGTGGCATTGAATTAGAAGCTCAAATGAAAATCAGCTTCTAGTTAAGATATTAGCTGGGAAATTCAACACATGCTGGTGCATAAGCTCACACACAGGGTATGACTGAGTGGAATTTGAAAGAAACTTTACTGTGAGAAGATGCCACTGATGAAATACATGCTTTGTTTCAAAAATACAGACAGTCATTCAGGAAAAACTTTAAAAAAAATAGCTTGTCCGTGAATTGTAGAAAGGATTTGGTGTGTGAATCCTCCTGCAGAGGAAGGTGTGGGACCATTCCGTGGATCTAAGCATCCACAAACTTCCAACAAATGGAAAGGAAAGTACAGCTTCCCTCTTGAAGTTTAGACTCCCACCACAAAGCGTTTTTTCATTATGTTTTACTTTACATCACAGCTTTCTGTTAATGATTAAAGTCTTTACATTTGCTTCCCTTAAGCAGTTACCTTCAAAGAGGGTTATGTATTAGAAATTTGGTGTGGAACTGTCTCTGCTACATGCTTTTTCTGGATATTTTGGCAACATCATTTTTCCTATTGAAAAATAGTGAATTGCAAATCTTTCTTAGTAGGGATACTAAGAACATATCATGACAACCACTTTCTGTGAAGCATACAATTGTTTCTGTGTAATCCTTAAAAGATACAAAATAAAAAATATTAGAATTATATCTTATTTAGAGTAGCTGAAGCTGCCAGCACTTTGTAAAAGCAGTACCAATGTGAAAATCAAGCTCCCATTTTTCCCCCCTCACTTTTAATAAGAATTTTAAAGAAGACCAAATGTGGAAATTGCTCAGCCCATCTCCTCTGGGGAGCCAAGCTGCTTCTGGTTCTGAAAGAGGCAGCAGCTGACCTGCAAGGGGAATGCACTGGTTACCAAGGCACTCAAAAATGGGCTTCTCACATGCTCATGATGGAGCTCTTCCAGGTTTTGTAAAAAGGTTTCAGGTTTTCGTAAATCAAATGGAAACGAGCTGATTCTTTGGCCTTGTTTCGGAGGAAATTGTCTCATTTCCAGCTCCTTTGTCAAGAGGTGCAAAACTGGAGGAGCTCCAGAGAAGAGAGACTCTCCTCAGAGCACCAGGGTGGGACCCCCTTGGGCAAGAAGAGCAGCAGTAGCCCATCCTTGCCCTTGCTGCTTTCTGGCCCACAGGGTTAACACATTGACCTTAAGGCAAACTGACTGTTTCAAGTTAAATTGAACTATAGTTTTCAGCACATAAAATATGCAGGATCTGAACTGTAAGGGCAAACGAAGGCCTCATTCTCCAAAACACCATAGCCTTATCAAAATTTGCAGAGTTACCTCAACTTTCACCAGCAGAAAACCAGGCCTGGGGGCTCAGTCTAGAGATTTGCAGCAGAAGGATCAGAGTAAAACTCAGAAAAAAAGGTATATGTCCCTTTTGGGTTCAGAATGAGAACTGAGTTTAACATAATTTCCAAATGATTGATCCCAAGCAGTAGGCTAGGAGGGGGATGTTTTGAGCAATATTGTCCCTTACTTTCCCTTGTATTTCTTTGTAAATAACATATTACCTATATTAAGGTAAACTGAATCTATTAGACAATTACCTGAGGGGATTGTGAAACTGGGGTCTGCATTATAAAGCAAGTGAAGTTATGACAGCTGTGACCCCAGAGGAATCAAGGCTGAATAAAGACTGTCTCCATTGCAGACAAATGATGATAAAGTGATCCTTTTAGCCAGCAGTCAATGGAACCTGACAAGGCCAAACCTCCAACTAATGAACAGCCCAACCTTTGCTACTAGGGAGATGTACTGAAAGTTTAATCTCAATAAGCATCAAAATACATTTGGCCAAACATTTTTAACAAAAGAGTGGCATATATCATTAAACAGCCGTGAAGTTAGATGAGTGAGGAGGAAAATAGGAGCATGGGGGTGTATGTTCTTACTGTATCACAGGTGCACAAAATTGCCTTGATAGAACAATATCTTATTTTTCTTCTAAAATTGAATTTCAGATGGTACCTACGTCACACAGACCTAATAATACAGAAAGCAATTGTCTCAATGATTCCTATTAAATCTGTGCATTTCCAGATCCTTATAGAGTAATGTCAGTTACAGAACAATGTCAGGCTGACGGACGCAGCACAGCGTTAAAGAAAAAAAAATCATGCACACAATAGGCCAGCTGCACATTAATAAATATGTAATGTTTGATTAAAAATATGGATCGTATTTTTCCCCCCAATTGCTGACTACCCCTAAGGCAGAAGATGTGATCTGGCTCCCACTGATGGGTTTATTTCTTGCTTGCTTTGAAAATACAAACTAAAATGTTTTCCTGTCCCAGCTGTTTCCCATTGTTCGTGTTTATCAGCTCAAAGGGTGAACGGAGGAATAAAAAATACGCTCGCATTTCAAATGTGCCAGTCAGTCAATCTATTGTTAAAAGAAGAAAGCCTAATTGTCTGTGCTGGCAAACTTCTTTTTGGTGAATGTCCAGTTTTTAAGAAAAGCTATTCAGCTGTGCCATTTGTTTAATACATGCATAAAAAAGCACATAAAATCACAAGTTTTCTGTGGGATGGGATGGGATGGGATGGGGGTGGGGAAAATCACAATTCTAAGTTATATCCTTAAAACACTCAAGTGGTGGCCTAAGTAGTAGTCCATGGTTTACTTTTCTGGTTATTTATTGATCTGAATTAGTGGCTTAAAGGAATTTTCATGGAATAAGAGCTAATGTCCTAAAACTGAAATTGGCCTTCTTCTCCAAATCTTACATTTTACTTCTTTAAAAATTCTTTAAGAATTCTTCCAGATTGCATCACCAATGCAGGGGTGAAAGTCTTCCCCAGTTTCATTCACAAGAATTTTATGTTTTAATTTAAGCTACTACTCTTTATTTGTTTAGACACTCATACTAACAGGAAAAGGGAATCAGGAACTACTTTCCTGCATAGGAGAATCTTCTGTTTGCCTCCAACTCGTTTGATAATTACGCAGCTCCATCCTGTCTTTGACTTGCTCTCCAGTTTGTGCTGGCAGTGCTACTCTTCCAGCTTTCTAACCAAACCCAGTTAACCAGAACTGACACTCATTTTATGCCATGCAAATGAGCAAGTCTTTAACTTACAGACTGCTATATTGACCAGGACTGTGTTAGTCCATCTAACAGTGCAGTTTTTCTTTGAAAGCCTTTTGAGGAAAGGGTCATGTTTAGTTCCTCAGTTGTACAGCACCAAGTGCAAAACATTCTTAAAATACGAACAAAATTTTTAAAAATCATTAATATAACAAATTAAATTTTCTAGGTTTTTCTTCTTTTTGATGGGTTTTTCTTCTTTCTTTTTATGGGATTATTATTGAAATGGCATTACCATCCAGAGATCACCCCCTTGTGACACTGAGATGTCACTCACAGCAAATTGTACAAATCTTTCTTATGTAAGGGGTTCAATAACTCCTCGTGACATCTAAATTACCATTGCTGGGTGTCTGGGTTAACACCTCACAGGAATGAATAAGGCAATAAGGTAATTGTCCCAAGTGCTCTGCACATCCATTTATCTGCTTTGGTCATCCTGGGCTCATATTTGTTTGGAAGTTTGAGGGCCATGTACTTCCTAAAATTGGAAATTGGGCATCTGGGGATGAGCAACCTTGCTCACTCAGGTAAGGACTTGGGGTTTTTCTAAATGTGCCTTTATTAAAATTACTGGTACATATGAATGCACTTCATGCTGGAAAGCACAGTGAGCCTCATCCTCACCTGCCCCTCATGACCAGTCATTTCAGAAACTTCACTGACTATTAATTCATTGACTTGGCAGAATAAAAATTATACATAATTATTCCAGAGAGGATAAAACCAAAAGGGACAGTTACTAAAAAAACAATTTTCATGCAGGTGGAAGGGAAGTGGTCAGGGAGGAATTACATGTTGCTGAATTTTACCAATTTATTTGGAAGACTTTTGTTGCTGTTTTAAGGACTTAAGTGAAACAGGGGGCACAGAGCTCTGAAGGACAGTGCACTCTGTACAGCAGACGTGGGGTGCAGGCCCCCAGGGGATGGTTTGGTGCCCAGAGAAGCAAACAGATGGGAAGGGGTGCAAGAGGGGCCTGTAAACTCTCCAGAAGCTCCAGTGCTGAGCTGCTGTAAACAGATTCAGCCTCTTTCTGTCTGTAAAAATTATGGACAAGAGTGTTCTCTTCTGTAAACCATTCATTCTGCCCTAGCTGGACAACAAGCAACAGGGAATTCTGGAGATACACAGGGCAATTTCTTTAAACCCACCATTAATATCTTGTAGCTCTGTTATTAAATTGTAACAGACTTCTCCATTATGGATGAAAAATATTTTGGTTTAAATTTGATAATCAGTGATCTGCTTAGACGGCTTCAGTTAGCAGATTATGAACTGTTCATCATATAAAATCTACTGGACCTGGGCAGATTTTGCATTTTTTTCCCCAGAAAAGAAACTGAATTTTAAAAATAGTAGCCTATATTCCTATGACTCTGAATTGACATTTAGGGCCTGAGCTAGTCTTTACTTACTAGGATTTCTCTGCAGTTGATATGGTGACATAACATTAGGAAATTTCTTAAGATCTGGTGAAGCACAAAGCAGTGTCTCTCCTGAAAACACTTGCTCATAATTACACTGATTTATACAAACTGAAACTCTGGGTGTTGCTGGCTGGGGATGTTCCAGCAGCAGAGATCCAGGACAGATGTCCATTGTCCTGTGATTTGTGTTATCACTTGCCCCAGTCAGTGCAGACATAAAACAAGAAGAGATCCAAGTGGAGCAGAGCTCTTCTGTGTGCTTGGGCCCAGGTCAGAGATGAGCAAATTGCAAATTGTGACTCACCTGTCAGTCAATAGCACGGATGTGAGTGTGCCTTCCCCAGTCCAGCAGAGTCCTCCTGTTTTGTCACATGAAATGGCAAGGCCATGAGATCAGCAAGGGCTGGAAATTGCTGCTCCTCCAGCTCCACCCTGGCCCAGGTTCTGCAGGCAGAGACAGGAGATGGGGAGCCTACATCATGGCCACCTAGGAACTGACCTTCCAAAGCAGAGAGGAATTTGGTAACTGCTACTATCTATTAAGTAATTTCTAGCTATTTTTAAGACTTGACTATTCCAAAGCTGATCCACAGGTGCAAGTCCAGCTCCTGCTAGGAGCACTCCAAGGTAAATCCCTACCTGAATAAATGGCACCTTATTTTAAGCCAGACTCCAGCTGCTTTCCAGTAGGGGAATTCTTTTTCACCTGATCCTTCCTAGGTTTAAAAGAATATTTATTCACAATACTTCTTCCTTTAATTTTTTTTTTTTTTTTTTAATGTAGAAAGAGGTAATTTTCTCAGTATGAAGCTTTTCTGTATTCTTTGTCCTTTGGGAGACAAAATAATTGGAAAGACTTGGCAAAATTAGTAATATTCTTGAACTTGTAATTGTCTAATGTCTTAGTGTTCTAGATGGAAAATCAATACATTATGATGTGCCCCTAGCCAAATTATTATAATGTTAAAATGGTGATTTGAAACTGTTTGAAATGACTGTTTGAAATCCTGCATATCTACATCTCGTGATTCAGAAGCTCATAGCAGAGGGTGGTTGGCTGCTCTGTCTCTGGATAAGTCTGTCTGTTCCTGGGTCTTTGCTGTTTTAACTCTGTCAGGCAGGCAAAAACTTCTGCTGTGACTGATTTTCCTTCAGTGGCCCAGAGCTTTCCAAAGAATTCTGAAGGAGACAAGAAAACACCTTGCATTGATTAACAGACCACATTTAACATAATTAAAATTATATTTAGCAGTTTCTTCTGTAATATAAAATTCTTTCTTAAATATTGCTCAGTACAGGATGGGGCATTGAGCCAGACAGTTCAGGCACTATTTTACTATCATAACAATTCCCTGCACCTGACATACTCTCCATGACAGCATCCACCTTATCCACTGTACAACAATTTTGCACAACAATTTTGCACAACAGAATTTACACCCGAGACCAAAACTTTGAATTGGACTGTAATGTACTATAAATAAAGCACTTTCACATATTTTTAAAATTTAAAATATGAAGTGCAGCATAGCACGGGACTTTCAAATGTAATTAGCACTAATGCAGGTCTATTTGAAATAAAGAAATCTGTTTTCATATAGTTCTGGTTCATCCCTTGTTGGGAAGATAAATTCTTAGACTTTTATAGAATACAGCAAATGAAGCTCATGTCATGCTTTATATCATCTTCCTACTGCATCAGGAAGTACAGTTTTCTTTTAGGCTTATGGACCATCTGTTAGATATGAAATTCACTGGAGGCTAAGAAATCAGTTTTTCTTGGCTTCTGTGCAGATTTCCTTGTAGATACCAGGCACTGTTTTGTTCTGTGCAATATGCTATAGTATCTTGCAGTAAGCAGAACAATTAATTTCCTCAGAAATCATGGCCACACACCCGAAGCAAAGACTTCTGACATTCCATAATAGGTGTTATGTATAGTAGGTGTCAAGAGTTGCCTAGATATGCTGATAATGAGCCATACTTTTGAGGAGTCATAATCAATCATTCTTCATTTAGAAAGTCAGATCCATCAGCCTGTCATCAAAATGTCATAACCCATTGATCTCACATTGCAATCAAGGAATCTTGACTCTTATTAATGGCATTCAGTTATGCCAGTAACATCAGCAATCATTTTATCTTTTATGACACTTTTATCATTTTAGTGGTATCATTTAAAACACTGAAGTTAGTGACTAAATCCATTCATCCTTTTCTTAATCTCCATTAATAGTTACTACCAATTCTAACATAGCTGTTTTAAAACTTCAAATAGTTTTAGATCCAATATGGTCTGCGTGTGGAAATAAATAAGAAAAAACACCTGTGAGTCAGAAAGACCTGAGTGGATTGGATTCCCTTCTGGGGGTCATTCTACCTCTGCTCTCATAGTTGGTGATGTCAACACAATCTTTTAAAGAAGTTACTTCCTGTTATCTCAGTGCTGCCCATCTGTTATTCCTGTATCTCCTGATGACATGTCACCAGTGGTAGTGACAATTTCTTATCCACTGCTGTCAGAAAAAGAATAGCTTAGGAGCTTGGAAACAAATTTCAAACTAAAAGTTGCTTTGAAGTTTGATCTGCTATTCAGTGAAGCACAGTGTAGAAGAAATAGTAAACATGTCAAGATAAAGGGAGGAAAAAAGGGAGTGAGAACAGTGGAGCAGGATAGAGATGAGCTGCATTTGCATACATTTCCAATGTGCCTTTCAGGCACAGATACTTAAGAGATGCATAGCCCTGTTGCCATGTGGGATTTTAATCTGTGGTTTAGGAGCAGGGAACATACATTGTCTGGTTGAAGTAATTGTTGAAGACAGAGACTAATCTTTTTATAAGTGGGATGTTTTCTGCAATACAGGATTTTACAGCAAAACTCTTCCAATGCGTGGGAACAGCCAGGACTCCTCTCTTAATGCTAAAAGGATTTGTTCCCATTTTCACTTTAAATTTTACAAATCTAAAATTATTATATGATTCTGATAAAAATATGGTAACAGCAGAATACTATACAGCACGTGATTATTTTCAAACACATTATTTTGAATAAAAGCAAACAACCTCATGGAAAGTTTCATTCTTGATAAACAGTTGTTTCCTAGTAGGAAAGTATTCAAATGGAAATTTTTACCTGGTCTGGTAATTGCAAATTAACTGGGATCAGGTTTGCCAAGTCCTAGGAGCCCAGTCTTGGCAGCCAGCTCTCTGCAAGACTCTCCCTCACAGCAACAAGTTTGTGGAATCAAGCCCTTTGTTTGGATCAGTGCTCATCCCTTCAGGCAGAGCTAATTGGCTAATTCAATCACACTGGCTATTTAATTAATAAGGAAGCCCAAAATTCCACATGAGATGAAAGGATGAAGAGCCCAGGAATGACCCTTGATAATAATAAAAGATAATTACAACCAAGAATTGCATTATTCAGGCTTTATTATTGACATGATAAGCACTGCCATATGCCACGCAAGCTGTGAAATGCACCCTACTGCTCGGAGGTGCAGCAAAGCTCTGAGGTGTCACTGCTCGCTGGCTTTCATGAAAATGTGGCTTCAGGTAAAGAACTGAACACTGTGAAACCAGAAAAAACAAAACTTCCCAGCAGTAATGACGGGAAAGCAGCCTGCCCACTTGGTTACCTGTGTTCAGGTAGAGCAGTAGCACTTGTGAGATTCGTTTTTCTGTTTAGACAAAACAGGGATCTGAAATGCCAGATGCATCTTGAGGGAATCAGGGTGCTACATTGGGAAAAAAACCCAAACTGCTTTATTACTTTTATTAGGAAAACTAAGCTCCTTATGGAAAAATGACAAGCATTTTCTCAGGATCTACTGGGAAAGGTATGGGGAACTACACCGAAGAGAAGATTCTCAAAATACACAACAGAAGTTTCTGCCAGAATGAAAAATTCCCACAGAAATTAGGTTCTATTTTATTTAAACAATACAAATAAGTGTCTGCTGATCCAAGTGAAGCAAAATGCAGGGGATGACCAAAATACTCTGGGCAGGAAGGAAAGTAATAAGACTATGTCACCTGCAGCACCACTTTCCTCCCAAATCATTATTTTGTGTGCTAGTTCCTAAAGATAACCAAGTTCTTAGGAACTAGAATTAGAAAATGGAGATAAGACTTGGGCTTATTTTCTGGCTCCACCTTTCAATCCCTGTGGACCTGGGGCACACAGAATGTTGCAATGGGTCCAGCTCTGTCTCCTGTGATTTATCTCTTCAGACTGTGCATTCCTAATGTAAAAACCACGTCCTCATCTGAATATAGCATAAAAAGCCTCTAATCTGATTAGAGTTTCTCAGTTTAAATTAAAAGTTTTACAAAATTTTCCCCAATCCTTAAAGAGTTCCAGAGTTTTATTGCTCGTTAAAAGTCTGAATGTGAGAAGCAAAACGTATTTGATTTGTAATGAATATAACCCTTCAGTAAGATCACAGCTGTAATGTTACAGAATCAGTCATGTAAAGAGCAGTCACTGGAAGAAAACCTGCTTTCTCTTTTTTTCTCTTTAACCTCAATAGAGCAGTTCTTTTGTTAATTACAGTTACTGCACACTGTGATATTGAAGTGCTCTGTTCTCAAACATATTCTTATTTATTTTAGTCCTTTTTTTCCCAGGTAATGAAATGTCAGAACCCTACTTTTTCTGGTTTTGTAGTATGTTGATCAAAGTGACCTTTGCTTTGCGGCAGACACAAATCAATATAGCGCTCTGCGGTATTTGACAGATAAAGGTGCAACATATAATAAATGGCAATCACTGACGAGGAGAGCAAGAAAATACCTGCCAACTTCAGTTCATACCCGCAATTTTCAGACAATGCCACATGTTATGTTCAAAGTAAAATTCATTCGTCCATCTAATAACAGAGGTGGGGGATATTAAAGGACTCAGTTTTGTTAAAGAAATGTTTCAACTCACAGTAATAATTCAGAGTCCAGTCCAGGTCTACAGTGGTTGGTTGCAAGTAAAGTTATTACATTTTGAAGACAGGTTAGAAGAGCAATTTTCCTTGCCATAAAGGAAAAGACACACACACACACAGAGCTTTTGCCCAAGAAATGAAATAGTAATTATGTACACCCATACAAACACAGCCTCTTATTCTTTCCCATGCACAGACACACACACACATTGTCTTAATATCCTAAAGCAGCTCTCCAGTGCAGTGTTCCACAGCTGAGTGTTTGATTTTCTTGTATTCTTCGTAACCTGCTGATAATTTATACACAAATGGAACCAATTTCTATTTAAATGCTTAATTGCAAGTAGTGTCAGCAAAGTAGCTTCCAGAGATTTGAAGTCAAGAAAGCATCTGTATTTTCTTCTCCTCACAGGAAACTATTTTTATATTGTGCCTGAAAGGCCCTTTTATTTATCTCTTGTTCATAATATATGTAAGTTACATTTAATGTTTATTCTCACAAGTGCTTTGCATGAAGCTGTTGATACATTTAAAGCAGAAAAAGGCCAATTCACAACATACTTGTGGCTGCTCAGAGCCATTTGGTGTGGTTCAGTGCAGACACAGCTAATTTATGAAGCCCAAGTGTCGATCATGTCCTTGCAAGTGCAGTGTGTGCCTGCTAGTGCATCACACCTTACCTGTGCAAACCCAAGACTGAGACACTGTGTTAACTTCTGATTGATCTTGTCAGGATGTGACCATTTATTAGTACTAATGGTCAAATTCAGCGTGGAAGCTTACAGCTGAGCCTGAAATGGAAAGCCAGCTGATGTTCCAAAAGCAGAGCAGCCTGAGGGAAGGGGATTGCAAACACAGGGTCAGTTCAGGGGGTGACCAGAACACAGCACCTTGGACCAACATGCAACATGGAAAGGCCACATCCAAGGAATAAGTAAAGCAGCCCAAAACATTGTAGGACTCTTTTTTTTCTGCTCTGGACTCTTTTTAATTTAGTGAACCTTTTGACATTTATCCTGGTCTTTTTCAATAGAAATATTATATTAATTACTTATATTCTTCTTTGATAAAAATGAGAATTTCCCTCCTTCTGGTTACTACAATGCCCTTTTTTTTACTATTTTCTCACCCTTTCTTTATGAAAATTGAGTTTATCTTTGCTTTTTTTTTTTTTACAAGATATTGAACAGGGAGCAGATGTTTTTTGTGATTTGTCTGCAATAATGCCAGACCATTTTCTAAGCTGCTGAATGCATGATTAACTTTAAACTGATCCTGCTTCTGTGTATCATTTTTCCTATATCCTGTTGTGTTAAACTGTACCCATCATGACTTGTGTTAAACTGTACCCATCATTACCTGCATCTTGTACCCTAGTTCATGTTAACACATTCTGATTTTCTCACACTCTCAAACTTGTGCAAAACAGATATTTCTATTATCATTATACATTTTGCCACATGATATATTTACTGAAATCAGTCACTTAGTGCTGGTTTGTAAGGAACTATTAATAGCTGATCTCTCCAGCCTGGAAAATGTATTCATATAGTGCAGCAAAACTTTTTCTTCATAGAACATCCTTGTTATTTCAAATGATGATTCCATATTAAGTTATCACAGTCTGGCATGTTGTCAGGTAATTGACAGCTATGAAAAGACCCCATTCATTCCCCCCAGAGTTGCATGCAGTTGTTCTGCTGCTGTAAAGTGTGGGCTTAGCAAGGAAAGAGTCTCTAAACATCATAACTTTGCTGAGGGGGTTGTTACCCCAACTGGCAAATGCTCAACTGTGAGCAACAGATTTATTACCTGACATAATTAATGGCCTAGATAGTGACATTTCCCATATTATAGACAATCATGAATTATGAGCCCAGCTGCTAGCCTTCTCATTCACTGAAATCGGTTGATAAATATGTTTATTCGAGGTCAGCTTGGCCTCATCCATTAGAAATATTGTTTTTCTAAACATTACATTGATTTAATTTAACTCTAATCAATTTAAAATGGTTCTGACAATTAACAAAAGCTTCAAATATGACCTTAAAGTAATAGGATTCATTAGCTATGTTTAGGATTAAACTTATCCTAATAGGGCTATTTTTCTTCTGAGGGCATGTAGTAGGCCGACTGGTGGTCAGTCAAAATGAAATCAATTATTATAAATTATACAGTTTGGGTTGATTATGTCGTGCCTGCTAATTTGTATAAATAAGGACCTCAAACAATAGAAGCCATTTATTAATAACTGTGCACCCAACCTGTATCACACTTTATGCTACAGCTGCAGGATCATCTGTTACCCATGAAGTATTATATTCTCTACTGCTAGGCATATATGCTAATTAAACCCATAATTAATTGTAACAGTTATAGTTAAAGTCAAAATGCTGACAGCCTTTTTGGCCTATTATTCATGGTAATCAAGTGATTCAAAAGGCAACGTAATCAACGATTCCTGCACCAGCCAGGGGATCAGAGCACAATGGCAGCACCAGTGACAGCTGGCACCCACGGGTCTTGGGTACAATAGGAAACATAAACCTCTAGAGATGAAATGCCTCAGTATGAACGGTGCCCGCTGTTCTTCTGAGGACACATATTAGTGTAAGTCGTGTTTAAGGATTGCCTCCCCAGGGCAGTGGTTACAGAAGGGCAGCAGAGCCCCGAGAGCCCACCTGGCCATCCTGGGGCCCCATCCCGCAGGCTCCTCTGGGTGCACCCCTGGCCAAACCCTTCCCCTGCTGCAGGCATGGCTTGGATTAGGGCTGGAAGTTCTGGGGAGTGTTTTGGAATATCAACAAGAGATTTTACTTGCTCTGCTTTAATTGAATTTGTGCTCGCTGGACAGCAGGCAGTGCCCAAAATGTGTGTGCTGTCCCTGGGTGTGTTACCTGCAGAAAGAGAGAACGTTCTCTCAGCCTGAGCAGGGAACATCTCCTTTCCCACCACATCTGTCTGTGTGTCAGCCTTTGAACCTGTGGGAAATGCCTCTTATTTTGTTCCCAGGCACAGTGGTGGATTCCAGCAGCCCTGAGAGGACAAGGTGGAGAGAAGAACAAGGGGACAGTGACCATTGTCAGCAGAGATCCACAAACACTCTTCTAAGACTTGCTCTGGAGCAAATGTGTTCTGTGTGGGCACAACTTGGGGTGCCCCCAGAGTGGCCTGAGCTCCTCAGGAGGCCACCAAGGGAGTGAAGGCCAAATCAATGGCCACTTTTAGCAGTGACACTTTGCAGTGCCAGATGGGCCACCCGAACCTGTTGCACCCACAGGGTACCTGTCTGTCTCTTGTAGGTCTTGCCTCACTTTCCTCCTCAATTTAAAGCCTGGTTTTCTATCCCTGCATGGGGGCTCAGATCACAATCTTTTCCCGAGCTGTTCCTTCCATGGTCAGGCTCATAGCACTGCCAGGCCAGCAAGTTTATACACACACATCTTGAGATGTGCTGCTGCTCAAACAAGGTTAGCCAGAGTCTCATTACTAAGATTTACACTGTCAGTTACAGAGATGCCCATCCAATCCTATAACACATAAATTTACGGGCATCACAGCGAATTTTTTATTGTTAGAGCTCATATACAATGTGTGGCCTTAGTGACACATTTTTAAATAAAATATATTGTACTAGTGATTTCTAATGCTTAAAATAAAATAAAATAATAATCAACTTTTAGCTACAGTTTCCCCCTGGTTATTGAGCTGAACTTAATGACTGGCTGAAAAGTATTTGTCAACACAACAGCTGGAGAGCAACACTTTCTTGTGGCTTTATGTCACAGCATATGCCAGCCACTCAGAACATGTGATAATTCAACTGGAGCTGGTACTACAATAGCAGATGGGTTGAAGCATTGTTATTCTCACTCTAGCTCCCAGCCCTTGAGGGATCACTAAATAAAATCAAAGCAGATGGACCATTACAAGCTCATTTGTGTTCACTACAAGCACCTCAACCTCCAGTTGTGATATACTGCACCTTTGTATAAAACGACATGTATGGTAACATGGCCTAATGAAAATAGCATCAGACTTGGCAAGTGAGGAATGAGACTGGGAAATATGCACAGATCTATTTATCACTGAGTTCTTACCTTGCAGAAAAGGTTCGTTCCAGTCTTTCTCTCTCCCCCCCCCCCCCCCGCCCCCATGTTTATCATAGTATTTTTCTCCATGTTTGTAATTTAATTTCCTCACACTTGTCACAGGAACTAAGAGGTGGCTGTTGGTTCTGGCTGTAGGAGCCAGGCAGGGCTCCCAGCCCGTGCAAAGACAGGGGCAGTGCTACTAATCAGGAGTGTAAAACTTCCTACAGACCCTTGATGAATATGCTAATCCAGGTGGCCCACAGGGGTCAAGGCTTTAGCACCTCGTGGCACCAATACCTGCAGGGACCAGGACACTGTGTCCATTTCTCAGCCTGCTCTTGCCATGAGGTGTTCACACCTCTGTGCTTCTGAGCTTATGGGGACTTGGTGCATAGAATCAACTGCTCCACTAAATTCCAGCACTTTTGTCTGTGAGGTCCCAGTCAGCATCTCTGAGCAAACTCCCAGGGCATGGAAAGTACTTGCTTCCCAAGGATGAAAGACACTGAAACTGTTTCCAGAGGATGATCCTTTGGGGTCTGCTGACAAAGTCAGAGCTTGAACTGAAATTTTTTTCTTGCTGTCCTCAGCAGCCCAACATAAAATCAAAGGCACATCCAGTGCCTGCTTAAAAGAATAATTTCTGAGCACCTTGTACAGCAATGCACCAACAATGTCACCTGAAGGCTTTGTCCCACAGTTCCCACCCTGACCATCCTGCTCCAGGGAGCTCCAACAAGATGAAATATGGCAGGACAGGTCTTGTTTCCCTTTATGACAACTGTGCTTCTCAATCACACACAGACACACACACACACAATATATGTGTCTGCAGTTAGTGACGATTCCCAAACTGAACTCCATTCAAATGTAAGCTTTTTATATCTGCATGTATCTTTTTTTTCTTTTCTCTGCCTGGTTTTAAACAGCTTCTGTGCCCTATTGCAGACACAGCTGCATTCAGTGCGAAATAGAATATACTGTGAGCTTTTTCAAGGCTTCGAGTGTTCTGTTTTGTTCCTGTATAAACAGGAAAAGTGGGAGTAGACAGTGTTCGGGAGAGTTAAATGTATTCTGTCTGCATGAAAGACCCATACAAGACTATGAACCTTTAGCAAAAGCTCTGCAGGTCACCTGATGGGTCCCCTCATCCAGCTGCTGCTGGGCTGTAAAGAGCCAGAGAGGTGCAGCAGTGGAAAGCCAAAGAAATCACTTAATTTGGTTGATAAATACAGGTGAACTTCAGTGACTGCAGTATGCAGTGGAAAGACTTGCCCAGCTTTTTCTGTGAAACAGCCTCTTCCTGAATATCTGAATTGTATAAAATGATGAATGCATCAGATAATATTTCTCACCTGACCCAGAAACTGCAGGGCAGCTGGGCAGTGTCAAGGACAGTTCTTCCAGGGAGCACACTGCGTGCAGCTCATGCCACATCCTGCTTTGTTTGTTCTTCCTGAGCACTTTCTGCTCAGTGCAGTGACTCATCCTAAACTGGGAATTGGTGAAACTCTGTCAGAGGCATGTGCAGGTCAGGTCAGGCATCAGCACTGCCCCTTATCTGCTGGCTAGCTTTCCTATCAGCCAAACTAATTTGCTAAGATAATTCTGTTTCCTGCCATCTATTACAATAAATCAACCACTGTAGCTTCATTGAATTCTCTGCCAAATGCTGCCCTTGAAATTCTCAAACTGTATGGGGGGCTGGGAGGGAAACCTGTACTCTTCTAAATGTAAGAAAGTTTTAGATGAACATCTTGATATCCTGGGCAATGCTGGATCTCCTCAGCCCCACATTAATGATGTGCCAGAGTCGGCTCAGACTGAGGCAAGCCCCAATGCATCAATCATTCCTTTGAAAACAAGTTTTTGGAATAATGTGATCTCGGGTGGTAAAGCACGTGTGGGTAAACACAAACATAAGCAAGTGACACAGAGAGATAGAGAACACGAGCACAGGCTCAGGAAAGAGCCAGAGTAAAATGATTCACTGTGGTGGCTGTTGAAGAAAGAAATAAAGGTATTCCAATGAAACAGAAATTCTCTGACAATTAATTTTGAAGAGGAAAAAGATATTGTGGATGGTGCTAAGTGAAGAAACATGAAGCATCCCCAAGCATTATTACTACAGGAACAAGACTTCAGGAGGGAAAATGTATTCTGTTTTTCCTTATAAACACATCAAATACTGAGAGTAGCAGGGATATTACAGTTCACAGCCATATTTAAAATTAGAAGATACACTAGTTTATACCCTACTTTTATAGTTTTCTTTAGATTATATATTAATAATGCCAATTTGTTGAGTTTTCTTTTTTTAAAGGGACCTCTATCCCTCGTGAAATTTCAGCATTTTCTTTTGAATTACCTAGATCAACACGGGTTTTGTAAGGGCTCTACTGGGATAAAACTCAGCCTGTACCAGTCAGGTTGCTGAAGAGAGCCAACTCCTTCCTCAGCAACATGGCTGGGTTCATTCAGTCAATCATTTGGCAGAAGGATGTTTAAGCATAATTGCATATCTCTTCCCTGTCTTTAAATATTCAGGGGAAAAGTCACAGAAGAACTGATAATGTAACAATAATAATGGGGCTGAAGAACAGTATTATGGTGTGAACTCATCTATCCCTTGGTTTCATTTACATGTTTAACAGCTGCTTGTTTCTCCATTATAGAAAGATCATTACCTGACTTGTAAGAAGAGAGGGGGAGTCTGTTCACCTTTGGGCAACTAGCTCTGCATTTATTAATAGTTGTTGCCCATCTCATTATACATTTAATTGCTGCATTATAATTTATTTATTCATTGATTTATTGTAATAGATGAGTAGAAACAAAATTACCTTTGCAAATTACTTTGATAGGTGGGAAGTTTGCATGATTAAAAATACCCCAACATGCAGTGTGGAATGTGAGATGTTACCCAGTGAATAACATTTTCACACATAAGCACTAGCAGAGTCAAACTGGTCTCATCACAAAGTGAAAGTAAATGCAGCCAATTTATATACTGTTTAAAATATATATAATTGCAACTTCTATACAATGATACTTACATTCCCAGATGTCTCTGCTTCATGGAACAGGGAATCAGCTCCAAAACGAAGGACAAAGAAGATGGAAAGCAAAGATTCATCACAAATCAGAAAGCTAAAGGTGCAGGAAGTTTGCAGAGCACGTGGTGAAGCCAGGCCTGCCTTGCTGTCAGTGTGGCTGGGCAGCTCAGCCCCACAGCCCCAGCACAGCACCAGCAACCAAATGGGCCATGGAGAGCCAGGCAGAGCCAGAGAGACAAAATACACACAGAGAATTATTTCCGTTTTCAGTTATTAATATATATAAGGGTTATACAGTTAGACCCACAAAAACTTTTTTGTTTGTTTGTTTTTACAATTAATTAAAGGTAATGATTTGATCAAAGTGATTAGTAAATAACAATATCCACTATCAAATTTGTGTATACAGAGATCGACCAGCTGCAAAGCTTGTCAGTTAGGGCCACAAACATACGTTTGGTTTTGGTGGGGGTGATGGTTTTATTTTTATCCTTCAAAGCTGGATGCAGCAGAGCTCCCAGGGCAGGGGGACGCTGCAGGGAGCAGGATGCTGCTGCTGGGGGGCCTGGAGGGAAGGCAGGGCTGAGGGAGGCTGAGCTGCAGCCACAGCACCGGCTGGACCCCTCCTCATGGAGAGCCTGGGCTCTCCTCTGCCATTCTTCATTTCGCTTTAAAGTTTAGGTGCGAAAAATTATTGCCGCATTCGTGTTGTTAACAGTTTTTCATCAGAGTGCTGCAATTACCCTAAGATTTCCTTGGCATTTCGCATCTCCCAGCAGTATCTGCTTTCCTCGCTCAGACACAGGCACCGTTCGGATCCAGTTCCCCATGGAGGGGACTTGGCCCGGGGCTGTGGGTCACACTGCCCACCCAGCCCCGGGTGGCTCCGGCTCCCTGCACTGCCCGGGGCTCCAGCAGCAGCGAGCTGCAGCCTGGGATGCGCCTGAAATGCACACACCGAGCACAGCTTCGTGTGCACCGCATTCGGTGAGGTTACAGCGGTTTGGGGGGCAGCAGGACAAAGCCGTGGGGACACAGCGAGGACAGAGCTGGGATAGAGAGAGGATAGAGCGGGGACACAGCAGCGATACAGAGGGGACACAGCGGGAACAGAGCAGAGATAGTGAGGGGACAAAGACCGGGGATACAGAGGGGACCCAGGCGGATAAATCAGGGACAGAGCAGAGAGCCCGCGGGGATAAATCGGGAGCCAGCGGGAGCGCTGCCGGCTCCGCGCCGGGCACGGCACTGCCCCCGTGTGGCCGCAGCGGGGAGCGGCCCGAGCGCCGGCCCCGCCCAGGCAGCGAGGCACTCACAGCATCCATCACCGCACTGCCCATGGAAAGCTCCGCTCCAACGACAAACACACACGCTACAGCGGCTGCTCCCTAGAAATAGCTTTTGCACCTATTTTTATAAGTGTTTAAGGATTTTCAGTAAGCAAAATATTTTAAAATTACTTAAATTGACATAACTCCTTTCACACACCCAAGTAAGATTTTATTCTTATAATTATCCCTGGTTTTGTTTATTATTATCACTAAAAGACTCAGGAAAAATAAACAGAAAGGTAAATCTACTCCTACTGGATAGGAGTTAGTGTTTTTCTAGATAGAAAACACATAGAAACGGGGCGCTGTGGATTAAACAGTAAAGCCTACAGCATTATTCCAGAGGGAGCTGCTGACTAGGGTTAGCAAGATGGTGCATTTAAAAATAAAATCCCCCCAGGAAAACTCCAGGTAGCTATAGCTGCTGTTCAGTGGTTTTCCCTTACAGCACCAGCTGCTAAATGGTAAGACACAAGTAGTATTCTTAGACTTGATTTTATACAGTACAACAATTCCTAAGTTTCTTGGAAATATTGAAGGAAGGACTAAAAGAAATTTATAAACATAAAGGCACCCGTAAGTACACAAAACAAGCTAGTTCACCCTGTATTCCTCCTTTTTCATTACACTCTCACACTTCCAAGCCCCAAAGAAACGAATAGAGCCATAAGAATAATATTTTTAATTAATATTAATACAGAAAGAGCACATAGTACATTCCTTTCCAGCAGCAGCTCATTCAGCCCTACCATTGGAAAAAAAAATAAATTAAGGCTAGTTGAGGGCAACCTGATCCAATGGTTTGTTTCCCTTATGCCTTCTTGGAGACAGCCTGGTAAGCTTAAGAGACTATTTGTGCACAAAACATGGGATGTTTATTTAGCAAAACATCAAGAACAGATAAAAACATGCTTTGTTACAGTGGTAAAAATACACAGAGCTTTCAAGCTGCTTTTTACACCAGCTCAGTTGGGAAACCACACCAGTCTGGTGTGCAGCACGGAGATGCCTTGGTATTGTATGGAACAGGCAATTGTCAGGGATCATGGTGACCACGCTCAGCTACTCAGTGGAGTATAAAGTGCACGAGAAAAATAAGTGCATTGAAATGAACCATTTATGATCAAGAGCAATTCTTGTTACACACAGTACTTGCTTAAAATGGGAATATCTCACAGGCTGTTCAGTACAACACAGTACTACAATTTTCAAGAGCACAGAATCAGTATCACATATTAGAAAGACCTTTACTGAACATAGATATTTTTGTATTTTTTCCTCCAATTATCTCCCCGCCCAACAACAAGCCTTCTGATATAACTTATGGTGGGTTTGGTCGGGGCTTTCTTGAAGGATTTTGTCTGCTTGAGTAAATCTGTAAGGCATCACCTTTAGCTAATACCTCCTCTTTATCCTCTATGTTCACAATAAGCAACGATTTAGTGGCACAGTGATTTGTTCCATTTTGAATTCCTAGTTCTAAAAATGTTTAGCAGAGCAGGCATGTTGCATGGGGTGAAGGTTTCTTCCCAAATTACAAAAGTTTATGTCTTACAAAACGTTACCTTTTTACAGGCTGTCAGGAACCATGTTGTCAATGCATTTTCCTACTTACAGGTTAAGGCCATTGCTAGCAGTACTTACAAACCAAACCATGAAGAATGATCTAAGTGTTATTAATCTGGGGAGACATTCGCCATGTTAAAAAAAAAAAAAAAAAAAAAGAGAGAGAAAAAGAATTGATTGGGAGGTTTCCAAATGCATTAAACAACATAAATGTTGGGTACTTAGTCACTGGAATCTTTGGGCATTACAGTTAACAGCAGTAGATGCTTAGAATGCAAGCTTTAAAATAGCTTATTCAAATCCCCTACAAATATATGCTGAAGGCTAAAAAAACCCCAGAAAACCCCACCTTTTTTACCCTTGCATATAAGCTATTTTACAAGTTTCCTTTCACAGTGAAATCATTTTTCTGTTTGTATACTCGTTTCTGAGAAAGGAAATAAAATTGGGGTTATTTCTGTAACATTTCATTTACATTGCCAGATCACTTCCAATGCAGTGCAGTACAGCACACAGCAATACATTTTAGATTAAAAGAAGACTCCTTGATTGCCAAAACTAATTTTTTTTGCATGCTATAGAAGACATCTCTGCCCTCTTAAGTGGTAAACAACAAACTAACCATGTAATCATACAGTGCTTGTAAAACTATTTACCATTTTGCAATAATCTATAGTACAAAAGGCAGGCTGTAAAGCGCTGCCTGCCTTTCCAAACACAGTATTTGTCACTGAGAAGTGTGCACAGTAAAGAACATTCCCTACGTGTCCCACAGGAAGATCCACACTACTTTCCCTTCTCCATTGAAAGGCCAGAAGCTTGGAGGCAAGAACCCAAGTTCATTTACACCCATCTGTATTAATTCACTTCTGCTAATCGAATATGTATCCTGAAAAGCTGGATACTTTCCAGCTGTACAAAAGAGTGGATATTTTGCTACAAGATTATTCACCTAGGAAACTGTAATATAGCTGCCAATTCCAATTCTCTCCTCTGGCCACAGCAAGCTCAGACAGGAAGAGGTAACTATATATAATGAAGCTGGGGGGATGGGAAAGATGACACCAGTGGACAACATGAAATTGATGCACTGGGAAAGTAAAAAATGAATCTAGGGCCAGGGAAGAGAAAGAATCCAGACATTCAGACTGGTCTCCTGGGTGCAGGTTTGTGCTTGGGCCTGTGTTTGCTCCTTGCTCAAAAGGGTCACTGCTTGGACCTCCTTCCAGGTTGGGACACAATGGGCCTGGTTACAGAATCCATCACCTAAAACCTCACTGAATTTTTCAGGAGAGAAAGAGGTCAAGATCTCTGTATTGAAACAAAAGAGTTTTGCCAAGGAGCAGAGACTGGATAAATAAGGCAGGGAAACATGTAAGCCAAGAGACTCTTCCAGGCAAACGCAGCGGTGACACCTCTAATAACCTTGTTGCTCTTGAGAGTGAAAGATTAGAGCACACTTCATGCAAAGGTTAATGGAACAGATCAACCCCCTCAGCACCCCCTGCTTCACACAGATTAGTCCTTCAAGCACTTTTCAAACCTCTCCATGGTACTGTGTCCCAAAGAAAAGCTCTAGGTTTTCCAAGATAAACAAAGTAACCACACTTTCTACTTTCTTGCCTTTAAAACAGTGGCTTTTTCAATGTGGCTTTTCCTCTGTTATATTTTGTTACCTCTTCCCTTCTATAGACTTGATCCCAAAAAGGAAGTTTCCATATAAAACAGCTTAAGAGTTGAAAATGTACAGTTCAGATAGATGCAATCTGTATGACCAGATGTTACAGCATATATAGAGTTGCATGTTTGCTAGTCAGTGTAGACAGAAGTAGCTAAAAGGCAACTAAAACAACAGTATTTCATTGCAAACAGGAACCAACAGACTTCAAAGTATACTACTTTACATTAACACAGGTTTTGCAGCTTTTCAAGTTAGTTTTCATCAGGTACTTGGTATACAGTAAAACTGTGACCTACATTTATTTATAGTTTCATCTTTCCAGGCAGAGATTTTTTATATTCTCTTTTTAATATTACTAATCCTGAAATGAAGAGTCAGATGTATAACATATTCCCAGTCAGTAGCTTAATGTACTGTAGAAAAGTCAGTTTTGTTTACCAAGGACTAGAATTCACTTCAGTAACGTTCCCTGAGGCAATCCATGATTTTATTGTTTTGTCCTAGAATCATTTGTGTACAGTTGCTGTTCTGTTCCAGACTGCTTTGTTTCTTTAAAAATAGACACTTAGAAAAAGACATCTGTTAACTTTCATTGCTAATTTTATATTTTAGCAATTATGCTTCCCCTTAATACCCTCTTCTTTTCCTCTCTTTCGCCTCCAAAAGTTGCAAGTTAACAACACAGCAAGTCTGTGTGCTTGATTTTTGCAAGACAAGGATTCAGATCTTTAAATGAATGTTAATTTTTGGAACTGAAAAGAACGTAGTAGATAACAGAACATAAATATGCAATGAGCAGTCTAAAATTTTTCTTACTCAAACTGAAGTTATTCTCTCTTTGAGAGAGAATCTATGGTGCTAGAAAGATTAAGGGTGAGGAGACAGGGTGGGGGTAGAGAAACACATGAGAATCGTCATCCCTGTTCACAGAAATGCACTGAGCTAGAACACTGTATCCTTACATTCCCAATGGACTTAGGAGATTTCTCCTGATATAATTTCACCTTTAACATTTCAAAAAAGCCTGTGTATCATCAATGCACTTAAAGCTTTTAAGTTTTAGTAACTTAACTTTGTTTATAAAACAAACACACACAAGCACACTTCCTAGAGTGCAAAACGCTTAAATACTTCAGTGACAGAACTCCATATGTAGCTTTTGGAACAATAAATTCTCTTGATGTCATAGTCAACTTCTTCCATTGCCAGCAACGGTTGCATTGAACTCCCCAAAACTGCAGCAAACCCAAGAGTGGGTAACTCGGTACTGTCCCTTCAGTTCTGCAGAGATCCTGGTTCATTTGTATAAACTCATCGTTGGACTTTGATACATGCACATGTAAGCATCACAAAGCAGTCTTCGTGCACAACCTTGGATTTTCCTGGAATCCAGTGAGTGCAATTCTTCTAGAGACATCTTCAGGTATTCACCAACTTCTGGACATGGGGTGACTTGTGGAATGTTAAAGCCATTCTGACCTCCTTTTATACCATAAGGAAAGAAGGAGAAACAGATTAGGAGAGTATCTACATACATTTACTCTTCATAATGTACTTTTATTATGACAGCACTGCCAGTTCTTGAAAACACCTTCTAAATACTTAAATATACCACACTGGACTGCTGCAGGGTGAATACCTATGAAAAGTGTATTGTTCAAGAAATCACAATTAGAATCAGAATATCCTGTAGTGTTTACCAACAAACCACACCCACACAAACACCAGAGAAAACCAGGGAGAATTTTGGGTTTTCATCAACACTAAAAGTTCTGTGCAACTTTAGGAGAGTGACCTGAATACATGCACTAAATTTGTTAATAACATGACAACTGGTAATAGCTGATGAACTTACAAACGCTGTCTGTACCTGACTTGCAAGATTAAGGCATGGTTTGCTCCTGGCCATTTTCCATATAAAAATGAGCAAATTCAAACAACACAAGTATGGACATCCTGCTGTTCCCAGCAGAGATTTTTAGCTTATGAAGAAAAATATTTGCAATATTAACCCCTCCCCCCGGCCGAAGATCAGCAGGGGATATTTCCAGCATCTTACGTGATCTAAATTACTGAAATAAAGTGTTTCTTTACAAACATCAGTAATACATATTTCAAACACTCAGAAATGATGCTTGATTGTCTCCTGGCTGTTATAACTAAACAGATTCAAAGGAATAGCATAGATGTTGTAATGTGACTATTTCCTTTATTCTAAAGACAGACACGGTAAGTCATTTAAGAAAAAGTAATAAAAATATTTGTCTGCTAACTGATAATCACCTACATCTCTCAAATATAAACTGAAAGTACATTCCTACAGTTGATTATTTAAAATTAATTGTCTCTGCCAAATTTGCAAAGCACAGAAAAATGTATAAAGAGTCCCACTAGGAAACTTCTGCAGTTACTTCTGTACCATCTAATTACTAAGGTATCCAACTGAAGTGAAATTCAGAATATGCAAATCAGCAGCTTCCATGAAATCAATGTGCTAAGATAAGGCTGAGTCAAGATCAGTATCCCAGCATCGAGTACATCAAGTTAAACAACACGAATATCCCCAAAACTTTAGGAAATAGTGCCTGAAATCTAAACTACATATACAAAAATGTAAGAGACAGTGAAGAGAGGAGAGGAGGTTACCATCCCGATCTGCCATGCTGTCGAAGAAGAGCCAGGCAGAGTCGTCCCTGCCGTACTTGACAAAGGCCACGTAGTGGCTGGTCTCGATGCACAGCACTGCAAACAGCTCCATCTTCTGCGAGGGGATGCAGCCGTGCCGCCAGTCCCAGTCTGGCAGATCCTTGGGAAGTGACAATGGATTGAATTTATGACTCTGTCTCTTGGGATGAAGATGAACCTACAATTGAAGTGATATTTCAGAAAAGAAAAAACACCCCGTAAGATTATTTGTTTCAGTGGCAGACAAAGCTAAAAAGAACATTACTGCTGAACAGAAGATTAATGGTGTTAGAGAAGGAACTGCAATAACAGCAGCTGACTAAACATTTCTTCTATTTTTCCCCACCAGTGTAGTTCAATATTGCCCAGAAAATTCAAATCTAAGGTTAGAAGGGAGATCAGGTTTAATGCAGCAGTTTTCAACTATGCTCAGATTTGAAAACAAGCCAGGACTGACATCTTCATGCAATTGCCAAACAGAGAAACACAGCATTTCTGCCATGAATTTATCAACTCTGACAAGGTAGCATGAACATTACAGTAGTATTTAAAACACATGGTTACTATTTCTCCACTGTTTCCAGTCCTGGATTTGGCAGTTGCCATGCTGACAAACACGTTGGAGGAGTTCCTGATCTGTCACCAAAGGAGACACTTAGTGGGTGGCAGCTACACTGGTGCTGGTGAAGAAGTCTCATTATGCTCATCTGCCTTTCTTTCAATGATCGCAGCATTAACCATTTGCATTAAACCCATGTAAGCAACAAAGACAAACACTCACTTGTGTATTGCACGTTTTGCAGAACTGCTTGATTTTGCCAGCAGAAATATCAGTGTCTTCATAACACTCCCTGCACTCGTACATAGCGAGCCCTCTGCAGATACGGCACTGCCTGGGAGCTGCATTGGCAACAAAGGTATTAGTCTTCAGGCTGGGGAGGCTTTGTTTTTCAAGAAAAGGAATATGAAAATGAAGGAGAACTATTACTTTAAATGGAGAATAACACTACGTTTAAAAAAAAAAAAAAAGTTAATATGAGTGTGCTAATCAAAGAGAAATATACCACTCCATTCAACTTCTCTTTGGTGCAATGTGGATTAAGAGAAAAACATTTACACTGGTAAGTGACAAAACAAGATGATAAAAATCAAGTGCATGAACAAGCAAAAACAGGCTTTTAAATCATGTTAGTGCTCTCTCATCATAGTGGTACAGCCAGCTTAGCCCCTACAGCTGTCAATACCAGAAAAAAAAAAAAAAAAAAAAGCATAAGCTGGTGGTCAAGACAGTGAGAGAAAAGGCTACGGCAATTTCAGAGATTATCATTCTAATGAATTCTGGCAGTTGTATTAATTCTTATCTCAAATTTAAAACCAGGTATCCTTCCTTAGGATAATGCAATGAAAAATTCAGTGGATGACCAATGTCAGAAACTTAGATGACAAAAAGAAGTGATATAATTATGGCTAAAAAATGCCCAGCCACAATATACAGGTGCACATCCTCATTTCAGGTCCCCTTCTAGTCTGATGAACTAATGAATGGCCATATTAATGAACTGTTTTGCAGCTAATAACTCGATTTTAAAAACAACCCTGAAATAAGTTCAGTTGTACAGGTACTCAAGACTTAAATAAACAAAGTTGTATTCTATACATTCTTCTGAATTGGAGCTTCTAACTGCCATGAGGGGAATAAAAGCCTTCTCCTCAGTAAACATCCATTTCTCCTCAGCCTGAGCATCTCACACTATCTTGGTAAATATCTAACAGAAAAAATTCCCAACAAACCCACCAGAAGTATCAGGAGTATTCACTGTGTTAGTCACTCTCAGCAACTCTTTCATTATGCAGTGCAGTGTTATATACTTACTGTCTTCAAGTAAGTCTGTTATATTTAATTCCAAGGATGGAAAAATTTTATTGAACATTTTGAAGTCTTTTCCAAACCGGGGCATCTGGATAATCAGGCAAGAGGGTGCCTAGGTAAAATGCCAGAATATAATGTAATGAACTTGAGATAAATAATTATCTAACTTTGTAGACAATCTAATGTTATAAATATATTTATGTTTTTTAAACTCACAGCCCATTGACAGAGGTATCTCAAAGTATTAGTCCTTAAAGCAACCCATTGGCAGCAGCTAAGAAATTTTCTTTTAGTAATTCTTTACCTAAATCACTTTGTTCTGTTCAGCCAAAGAACACATGTCATTAAGTGAACCTTCAAATGTTTTAGTTATGCAGTCATCCTGGATCATTGACATAATATTCCCATTTCCAACATGTCTGCACATTTTTACACCAAATCCTACTTCTGTCCCATTGCTGAATGGACAGGTATTTAGATATGATCACTTCTAACAAGGTAACAGCTGTCACCAACCTCTGCAAACTTCAAGTTGCTGTTGATGAATGACCACTCTAGTAACTGCTGAATTGTTGGGACTCCAACTTTCTCATTTTTGTCCATAAAAATTTGATAGAAGTAACAATCTTGTACTTTCTGACCCGCTGATCTAAAAACAGATTTAAAGAAAAAAACAAAACAACAGATTCTGAACCTTTACTGTAATGATGACTCTATCCTACTAGGAAAATAACATCTACACGAAAATAGTCAACAAAACATCCTCTCTGCATTGAAACATATTGTGCTTTAAAAAAACCCAAAACAAACAACAAAGCCTGACAAAACACAGCCCCCTGTGCTTCCAACAACAAAGGGCCAGGCAGTCAAATATTAAGTTTGACCTGATTATGGAAAAATTTAAAGAAACAAAATCAGTGTGAGTTTCAGAGCATGTTTTAAAAACATACGCCTATGCATGGCTGAACTACCAAGTGAGAAATACTTCCTAAGCATCTGCATCAAAAACTCAAAGACAATAAAGCAGCTTTCATTGGAGAGACAATTAGGAATTTCAGTAATAAAATATCAAATGAAACAACAATAATTATCTTCAGTATGATGGGCTTAATGAAACATTTCCTCTAAATGAGGGCGATATTTACACTGCTTCCTGCAGTGGAAGTCTCACACAGATGGCTAATGTTGCTAGACTTGCTCTATACTTAGCAGAGAACTCTCCAAAAGGATAATCCAAATTCAAGGCTGTCCAGCTCTAATAATTAAGACTCCTTCCACATCTAGGCCAACTCTGAGGCAAATTACCACATAAACTGCCAATGCAAGCCATAGGAAGTAGTCTGAAGAAACTTCTTCATCCTCACCAAAATAATAAAAAAAGGAAAAAGCCCTTTCCACTAAATACACACATCCCTACCACAAACCAATCATCCCCTTCAAAAAACAAGGATCACAAAACCAAAACACATTTTGTATGAATAGGGAGAGGGACATAGGATTAAGCTACCAATTTAAGTATGTTTTGAGGTCAAATGTTCAAAACATAGTCAAGTATCAAGCATCAATGTTTTCAGATAGTGCTTCTGTTAAATAAACATAACTGATATATTTGGGAGTAGATATTCAGATGAGTAATTCAACCTCCTTTGGAAGAAAAATAAAGGATATAAAAGACAGTGCTCAGGTTGAAGAAATGGTTTTTGCTACTATAGAAAAAAACCATACAGGGCTAACCAGCCTCTAACAGCAAAAGAAAACTATTAGGTAGGAGCTGTTTCATCTCAGCATCAAAAGTTCCTGGGAACTTTCATCAAATTTGCTGTCAACTGTAACCTCCTCCCATCCCAGCCAACATTTAAGCCAATGTTGCTTTTTAGAGTATTCAGGTGTCAAGAGGATTCTAAAAGCATGATGCTCAGTATAGCCACTACTAAAAAGAAAGAAGACTTCTGAATTGCCCTTGAGGAGTTCAGGTGTGTGCACAATACACACAAACTCTGCTGCTAAAAGCTGAATGGTGGAACATAAGTTTTGTTCTGTGTATGGCACAGACACAACAAAACCATTGAAGACAAAATAAATAAGATTCACCTTATTTTCAACAGTGGCTCAACTCTTAGAATATGGTGAAATAAAATATTCAAAAATTCTTCCGGATCTGGAGAGAGGAGAGAAAAATGTTTTGTTAGCATGCAAAACCAGACACATTATTCAAGACTCATTGTAAGTGAAGGTTTTCAAAAGTTTCATTAAAAAAAAGTAAGTTACTTTTTACAGCTTTATTACCACAATAAGATTATGAAAAACTATGAATATTTTCATGACAAACCTCTATTTATTCTTTTAGTGTTAAATGGCCCTAATAAAAAGGTACAGGCTTAACAGGGTAACAAAGCTTTCCAGTAAAGTTAAAAAAGATGCTCTGTATTTCAGAAAAATCATTTGGCACCACACAACTTTTCCAGGAGAAATAAAAGCTTTCAAGAGGAAACAGTGAATCTGTAGAAAGCCAGTGAGGAGCAGTGACAGTAACACAAAACCTACACCATAGTCCCAAGTTCATCTAAACTAAAGACTGAGTTCTCTAACCAAGAATGCAGCCAACAGCAGCTTCCCAGAGGGCTGTTCTCCCCCACCACAGCTTGCTGGTGTAGTTCTCCCTCTGCCACTGCAGTAAATACTGGTTCCAGTATTCAGTATTTACAAAGAAAGCAGTATTCTCTTGAATAAAAGCAAAAGAGTTACATAATACAACGCTAATTAATCTATATATGCAGCAGAAGATTAAAAAGTTGGAAACTGATTTTTCTAACGTGATTTGAACATTTTACTTCTTAAAATACTACATAACCATTGTAACAATCAAATGTTGTAGTGCAAAAGTTTATTCCTCAAGGATTAAAGTGACAATTTGAAAGAAGACAAACACCCCAGCCTTATCACAGTCTTCTCCACTAACTGCTAGAAGGGAGTTCCAGGGGCACAGGAAGGCACTAGAAGAAATTCAGGCAGTAGAAAACTGCAGAAATTGTTCAGCTAAGGGCTTCTTACATACCCAAGGAAGCAGAAAATACCTTTCTAGCAGCCAGTGGTCACTCAGATCTCTGCTATAGATACTACTGCCACAGAAAAATATTTGGGTGTTTTGTTCTGGTATAATTATGTAGCAAGGTTTCTCAGTTCCTTCATACTAGATTCTTAAGTCTCAAAGAAAAGCAAACCTCCCCCCTATTACCTTTTTCCTCTGAAGTGAATCCTGATGCAGCCTCAACTTTTTCAAGTATTTTCCTCAGCTTCATTATTTTTGTAGCACATACATATCCATATCTAAGATAAATGGGTTTATTAAGCTATTAGCTAGTTTGTGATCAAGTCAGAGTAGTAAAAAAAAAGCCAAAATCAACCACTTAAAATACTGAAAGACAGGTTCTCAAATCCTTCTTTAATGGCATACAGTATTTCTTCAAAGCTATGTACTGATTTCTCATATTTATTCTGACTCCCAGTTTTCTTAATGTAGTATAAATTTAATGCAGTGCTCAAAGTTCTTTTACAACATTTAAGAGCATTTTAATCATCAATTTACAAGGATAACTGTTTTCGGATTTGTCAGTCAATTACTTTTGATTTGTTTTCACTCTAATTTTCACTGCCTAATACATCATTTCAGGATGTCACATAATGACAGCACTGTGGGAGTTGTTAACAAAAAAAAAAATCGAATATTTGAGAAAAAAAACACAGAGCTGTACTGCTGACCCAAGAAGCTGAGGCTTTGAGTATTCAGTCTTTTCCCCTAAAGTTTTAAGCATGGTAAAAGGACAGTAAGACATTCAGCCACCTCAGGCACCTGAGATTCCTGTTACTCAGTGTGGATCCTGCTATCCTACCTGTTCCATAGACCCTGGAACACACCAGGCAAAGCACACACTCCCTGACAAGAACAACGCTTCAGGGGCCAACATTTTTATTTATCAAAATAAAAATTTTGTCAGAAATTGTTCAGTGACAGCCCACAGAATTTTAGAACAAGCTTAAGAACAATAACTTTTCATGGAAATTTTTGTTGCACCTCCTTTGCTCATTGTGCCTGAGAAATTACAAAGGTCACATTAAGTTCTTTTAATAAAAGAATTTTGGCCACTTGCAGACCACATGTAAAAAGTAATGAAACTTCTAAAGCCCTGCTAAATCTATTGAACTGTGAAACTCCATATAAGATAAGCCAAATAATTTTCTTGTCAAGTACAATAGCATTAAAAACATGCAGAGATGAATGCTGTGAG
Organism: Sturnus vulgaris; assembly: GCF_052056855.1. Lineage (NCBI taxonomy): Eukaryota > Metazoa > Chordata > Aves > Passeriformes > Sturnidae > Sturnus > Sturnus vulgaris. Next base: position 9,685,260 of record NC_142254.1, on the reverse strand, counting down.
CAAACATAACTTGTATTTATCACTAGTTTTGTATTCATACTTGTACGAATTTTACAATAGCTTTGTGCTGATCCATTTGCAAGTAAGAAACTAGTGAAAATATTTATCACCAAACAATGAATAACTCTTTCCAGTTGTCACTAATTAAATTTGCTATGAAGAAAAAGTAAAAATACTTAAAAGAGAAATACACTGAGTAGCAGCAGATAGCCAAACTTCTCAGATTTGCAGTAGGAATGCAAATACTGCAGGATCTTGCTAATCCATGTTAGACTAGAGACCAGTTCTTGTCTTTACTTACATTCTCAGAGGATTCACAATCTCTGTCCTCAGCAGCTCCTGAGTCTCACTGTAATACTCTACATCATTCATTTCTTTAGGTCTGAGTAGCACAGTGTCCAAAACAGAGCTAAAAGAAAAGAGGCTACAAAGAAAAAAGGAAAAGGAAGGTTGTTTTGACCATTCAGATGCCTGAACAACATAAGACAAACCAAGCAAAGCCACAGAGGAATTAAAGAACTAAACAAACTCAAAAAGAGGCAATTATGGACAGGGGATACAGCTGCACTAAATAGCAAAGTCCACTCCAACCCAGTTTCCTTTCTGCAGCAAAGTACAGAATCAGTTGCCCAGGCAGGATTCTGCAAAGCTGTAAGAGGCATTTCCCTCCCTCCACCCCCTGGCCTGTGTTCTCCTTATCCTTCAACCATGTACAGGCCAGGGACTCCCTCAGTCTGAACAAGCAGATCCATGAGGCCAGTGCACTTTGGACACAATCAGCACTTCACTGCAGGCACTGGGAGAGCACAGGGACTGCAGCACAGGAAATCACACGGACACTCACTCAAGCAAAGATCACATGTTCTGCATTTCTAGCATGGGATGCCACTATACAAATTATGAACTTACCAGAATAAGGTGGAGTCTAAGTAACAGGAGTTGTAATGACCCTGGATACCTTTCTTCTTTCCAATCATTGTCTCTAAACCTTCTTTTTCCATTTTTGGAGGAGTGTTTTCTTCTACCACTTCACTTAAGTAACCTCCAAAGGCTGAAATTTTTTTTTTCAAAAGACACTTTAAAGCCTCAAATTTTATCCCCCTTGAGATTTTCCTATTAATGTTTTATAGCTAAATTGCTGCCTTAGTATAAAGTATTCCTTCTCTGGATTAGAATAGCATTTTAGTATACTGAGACTCACTGTCTTCCAGAGAGTGAACAAGGCCTTATATTCCACACTAGAGTGCTTCAGAAAGCCTGCAGCACTGAATTAATTTTATCCAGTAGGAATGAAGTTCTCTTTTCATTACAAATGCCCTGCTCACACTATCTTACAAGTATCAGACACTTTTCTCTGCTGTTGTCCCAGACAATACAATGTGACCCAAGAAATCTAAAATACTTGAAATTAGGGAAGAAGTTTTTCACCACTAACTTCCATCATAAAAATACATCCTTTTCTTTGTTAATATTTAATTAATTTGATGCTATAGATTACAGAAAAATAACTGCCTTTATTTCTTTTAATGCAATCATGCAGTGCTAGAGTTGCAAATACCATTTTCAGCAAGATTGTTTTACAACTTCTAAAGTAAAAAGTGTACAGCATAAAAAATTCCCATAATTTTATGACATTTCTTTAAATATATAACCATTTTCTTGTTGTAAAGCATAAAAGAATAAGTCAAGCATCACCTTATTCTGTACAGGATGATCTGCTATTCATTAATCTCAATTAATTAAGTGATACCTGTACAGATTTCCAAGTGCTCAATACAAAGAACTTATTGCAGGAATGAATGAACCCAAATCCCTGCCAGTTCCCAGTGGATAAACAAGAAATAAGCAGGTCAGTACCTAGAGAGTTGCAGCGCTCGATCTGGTTGGAAACGGGCTGGAGTGAGGCAAACCTGGAATCTGGCCTGCAGCTTTTGAGTTTAACAAAGAGAGCTTTCTTTGGAGCACACGTGAAGTATCGAGTTCCTTTAAATGTTCCATCTGTACAGCCTGCACATTCATCTTCCTGAAAATTCAAGTGAGAATTCACTGTTTTTCTTATTTCTACAATTCTGCAGTAAGACATTTGATAAGGGATCTACCCACAAGTCACCCATCTGCTGCTCTGAAGCATGATATACACCGTTTCTGCAATTTAGTACCCAAAACCTTAATTGAGATGTTGTTTAACTGAATTCATTGAGAAAATTAGGACTTGCATGATTATTTCTTCACACAAACTTTCACTCAATCCAAAATAAAACAAAAATTCCATCAGAAGCAGCGTAGGGGAGGCAGGAGGAGAGACACTGAATTTAACCTGGTCCAGATTCCTTCTGCAGTTAGAAAGAGCACTTTTTATCACTTAATTAAAATCACTGAGCATGGGGTAGTGTGAACAATTTCAGTGTGATTCGGCTGCACAAGCCTGCTTCAAAGCACACAAAGTGTACATCAAAGACAGACAACACAAACTAGGAGTGAACAATTTAAGGATTTAGGTACACTGCCTGCTTACTAACAACAGCTAGGCTTTAATGCAGAAATGCACACGTGGCACCCAGGTTAATGTAAGACACCCTAAGGAGCAGGCTCAGAATGTCTGTGGCAAGCTATTGCTTCAACTTCACCCAAAACACCTACAAGGATCAGGACTTTGTCACAGCTGGAATTCCAGTCACATTCTCACACACTTTTATGTTTACATCATTTTATACTGCTTTATGTAATATTTTAGTGAACATTATCCCAAAATAAAGAACCCCATCTCCCTAATTGTGTACACATTAATTTAACCAATATCCCATCACAACCTTGGTAGCAGCTGCCACAGGGGGAATGTCAGTACACAACAGCAATTCATGTTTGAGGCAACTGTGGGGTTTTTTTACAAAGGGCCCACAGAAACACATAAAGCACATGGCTGTCAAATTAACAATATCACTACTGTCAATTATCAAAACCAGTCTTATGGCTCTGACAGTCATCACTCTCACTGCTTGTTTGCTGATATACAAACAACAAACAAAAAAATTATATTCAACAAAGACTACTACAGCTAGAGAATTTTATCTAAATTTCCACTTAAAGGATCTTTAACTTTCATTTTTCAATTACAATCTCCATCATGTAAGCAAAGGACACTCTTTTAAAGCAAGGGAGTGTTCAGTCCTACAAATTCCTTTTCCCATTGTGATACAAACACATCTGAGAGCCTACTAACAGGGTAAGGTGTAGGGCAGCCATAAATGTCAGAGCTTATCAAAGAATTTAGCTCTAAGGAGATCACTAGGCAACCTGTTTGGGCAAATCCCCCAGACTGGCTGCTTTTGCAGCATATTCAGGCACCAGCTCTGAGAAACAAAACTAGTAATTAACATTAATGTGAACTAGAATTCATATTTACCAGTTCCAGTCCTGCCAATACTTCATTTACTCCAGGGGGCTGGCCAATCCAGCGGATTACTCCATAGAAAGGAGGATTTTCTTTAACTTCAGCCAAGGAACCTGCTTCAAGACCATGTGAGTTTCCAACTGGGCTTGATGCTGATGGACTCTCCTGGGTAGCTGTTGTATTCACATCACCCATGACAGACTGAACAGATAAAGAGAGAGGACTATGTCCCATAGTACCATTAGTACTTGTTGTTTTTGTCAAGCTAAAGGGGAGAGAGTGAAATCTATTTTCTGTAGACACAGAGTTTGTTAAAGGTTGCTGCAGTGGTGGTGAAGAATGCCCAAATCCAGGAGATGAATCAGTAAGAGACTTTGAAGGGTCTTCAGCAGCTGTTAAAATCAAAACCAAGATGTTAGTAAGTGTTGGGGTTTTTTCCCCCTGTATTAAAAAAGGAAAGATTTGGCTCTCAAATCACCAACATCTGATGTAACAAGGTGGGAAGCACTAACAGCTGGGGACATTTAGGAAGACTTTTGTCACTTGGCAACACTGGAGACACAGAACTGACTGAGCAGACACTGCTGCAGTCCCACTACTTTTACCACAAGCAGCAGAAATGAACAGCACAGAGAAAGAACATGTTAGAAACTACAGGAAGGTTTAGATTGAAATCTTTTTTCCATCATCACATGAGGCTTCTTCTTTGAATATGAGTTAACAGCCCCAAGGATTGTGACTGTAGGGGGAAAACTACTATTGGTCGTTGTGACTGAGGAAATTATTTGGTTCACAGCTTATAAATGCATAAATAATTGCTTGCAGATATGATTTGCAAATGGAAAAGTGCTTATTCCACTAACTCTATTACAACATACTTTGGTTCTAATACAGGGAATCTATCAGTATCTATAAATAATAAAAGACTTAAACATGCCACGAGCAATGCAGTGCCTGATAAAAGAGATCACAACTACATGGAACAGCACAAGCACTCTTTCTCTTCTCTCATCTCTCTACATAATCATAAAATAACCTGAGTTGGAAGGGTCTCTAATACACAAATGGTATTCACAGAACAAAAGCCTCTTCATCTTCACCCATTCTCCCCATGCGGTTTCATTAAATGATGTTAATGTCTTAAAAATGTTTAAAAAGACATCTGTTACAGAACCAAGAACAATTTTAACCCATTTTCTTTTGTGGTTCAAGGAATTCAGGGACTACTGCTACTACAGGTTTCTGGTGTAACTTAATAATTTGGTATTTACCCCTTCAGTCATTAAGCCAGTTAGCCACACTTTTCTAAAGTTTGCCAGGAAAAAACAATAGGTCTAGAAGCAAATCAAGATATAGTGATCCTTCAAGTATGTGCATTCATACTTTTAAAAACCAAAAGAGATTTTACAGAAATAACTTTTTAAAAATACAGAAAAAAAAAGCCCATGTATACATAGATAATTTCCCTGCTCCCACTTCCAGACTGATTAGCTGGCACAGCAGAATATTACAGCTCCCTTGGGTCTGTAACACAGCTACAAAGACAGGCAAAACACAATTACTGTGTATACTCGGCTACAAGGAATACTTCATGTCTTCCATCACAGCCTCAGCTTTTATTTTGCCTGTGAGACATGTGCATTTCCACAGAGCTGCACATGAGTTGCCAAGAACATAATCTCCTACATGCAGAATAAAACCACAGGTCACACCAAGACAGAGTACATTTCCACGGGGGCTTCAAGATGCTTTTTATGATGTAGTATGTATTCCACTATGACAACATGGTCCAACTGTTTTACATTTAATCTCATCCTCGTTTTATTTGAAGAACATAATACACTCTAGTTTTGTTTTGTGGGTTTTTAAAATAAATATATAAAAAACTATCCTCTCTCTTTACCTTCATCAATATACCATGGGGATTTTGTTTTTGTTTGAGGCTGAGAGTCAACTGATGAGCCATTTAATGTGTAGAAGACTTCAGATCTGCTTCTATTTCCAGCTTCAGAGGTAGATCCTGGAAAACAATGTGTTTTCTTGAAGAGATTAATTTCTATTTACAAAAGGTCACCTACACTCTTATTTCACAACATAAATTTGTTACTACACTTTCAAGAAGACACAACTGCCTTTCCACAAAGGAACAAACTCTCCTATCAAGGCTAACACAGTCCTAAGCTTACAACAAGGCAGAAGTCTACACCAAAACAATATACACTCTGAGCTGAAATCTCAAGTCACCAAGCTGAAAAGAAGGCAGAAAATACCTCTCAAGATCAAGTTTTTCATGACTGTAAATTATAGGCATAAGAAGGTATTTGCAATACAGTTACAGTAGGTGGGTTTGGTTTTAAAGCACTAAAATTTCACAGTAGGCAAATAAATTACTGATCCAATTCCAATTCTATAATTTGTGCCAACATATAACCACAGTTACTACAGTGAAGATCATCTCTGCCAGCATCCAATGCCAGGTAAAATGACAACTTACAGAATATATTGTCATTGGTATTCTATTACCCAATGCAGCCACATGTAAAATCAAAAGACACTGAATTATTATTTCTGCCTTAAAAAAAAAAAAAAAAAAAAAAAAAAAAGTCACTTCTCTTTCAGGTTTTTTCTTGCTTTTTTGGGTTTGTTGGGGGTTTTTTTGTTTGTTTTTTTTTGCTGGTGGTGGGTTTTTTTTATTTTCCCCTGGGAGGGTTTTCAGAGCTGAACAAAAACAGAGTCAAGGAAGTTTATATTTCAGGAATTCAATTCTGGTTTTGAATCACAGCAAAGTAGATCTGCTCCTGGGCTACAAATTTTGAAATTACTAGTTCTGCAAGAAGACAACAACAAACTATATTTATTAAAAACCAAAACCAAACAATAAGTACACATCACACTTCCAGAGAAACAGAATGCAGCCCTGCCCTGGTCATACTAAGCAACTCGGTAATATGGTCTTGAATTTTTGCTAAACCTCAAACTCTTTGTCATGAAAATGAAGGCAGTTTGAGCAATCTTATCTTAAATCATCTTTATAATGATTAAATAAATTCATACTAATACTCTACTTCAGAGAAATTTAACTACAGTTGGACTTGATAATCTTAAAGGTCTCAGCCAACCGTGATGATTCTGTGAACTTAACTGAACAGAACATAACTGAAACAATACATCACCTGATAGAAAAGAAAATACTTTTTTGCAAGCAACAAAATGTTGCAATCTTACATAAGTAAAGAAAATCCCTTCCCATACATACCTATAGCCTTTGGCTTACTATGATTGAACAAGCTTTTGTCACCACTTCTTGAGGTATAGGCAAGCTTGGGAGGTCTCCTGTCCTGTGACACAGTCTCTAAGACATGGCACAAGAAGAGAGTATTAGATTCCCTTTGCTAAGTTTTCACTATGTTACACAAAGTTCACCTTGAAATGTAACTGAACAAAGCTCTGCCATCACAAGCTTTAACGCTGAGTGGAACAAAGCCTTGTTTGGCACATAAACAGCAATCTGCTTTTGTCACATCAGCAATTGCTTACTGCAAAGTCTACCATTACTTCTTGGGCATATCTAATAGATGGACTTCACATCCTTCAACGTATACATGTATGTATTTCCATTATGGGAAACAGATGCAAGATATTTTAAATTTTTTCTACCAACACATCTACAATAAATGCTCTTTTCAAAAAATGGAGAAGTCCCCATGAATTCTCCAGAGAAGAGCAGAAAATTTGTGCAAAAACATGCATGTCAACTAAACCAGCAAGTAGGAGGCAGACATAAGAAAAGTCAGACAAATTGCAGTGTGAGAGCAACAAATAGACTACAGACTCATCAGAACCTGCCTAGAGATAGTGCCAAAACAAAAGTCACATACAAACTTTTCTTTCTTCAGAAAAAGAATCAGGGAATTGTAGCTGTTACAAGTTAACACTATTCAGTGAATTACTGCAGTGATTTTTTCCACAGTCTTGACAGGCATTTCCAAGTATTTCTTCCCAAAATGAATACATAATCCTGTCAATACCTTTCAAGCACAGAAAGAACAGCTTTCTGATGAAGATATCTGAACTCCTGGAGTAAATTGAACAACTGCCCATAGAAAAGATTCCCACTATGCTCATATATTCTTGAATATTACACACTGCATAGTATTGTAATTACTATACAATTTGACAGGAATTTTGTTCAGTAATAAAGCTTTTCTACTAGTGAGACTGTAATCTTGTCATTAAAAAGGAGGGAGAAACTGAAGAAAAATGTAACAGCGAAGGTAATTCAAGTGAATTCTGCAGTATTGTTTTAATCATATAACTGTGCCTAGATGGAGGATGCCCTAGATGTTATCAAAGTCTGCCTCCTGGTTAAGAGGCAGGGCATACCTGGAATAACATCGTTGATATGCAAAAGAAGTGTACTTTCAACACTTGCAAAACTGCACAGCTGTATTCCATTATATCTTCCATCCCAGTTTCCAATCGGATTATCCTAAAAATAGAAAAACACATCACATATATCCCAAAAGAAGATTTACATCATACTGAGTACACACATATGTCTTTAGGAATAGAAAAAGCAAGAAAATGAAACGTTTGACAACGTCCTTTTTCGTGTAACTAATTTTGTATTTAGAATAGCCAGACATCAGTCTTTAAAGACAAAAGCTTAAAACATTATCTGAGAAACAGCTCCTACTTTAATAAGCATTTTTCTTCTAAAAAGCATTATTTATAAACAAGCTAGAGCAATTCCAGTGCATTTTTAGGGAAGAGGTAATGCAACCAAGAAAATGGAAGCATCTAACTTACAAAAGCAGAACAATCTTAAACTACCAAAAGTTCAAAAGCTGTTAATTTTTAAAAATTCATGTTGCTAGAAATAATTTTTAATGACAAGCTTCACATTTTCTTGCAAGATCATTTTTTGTACTTGAAACTCACACTTTTAAGGTAGAACAAATTCAAACAAAACAGTTACATGAAAAAAAGCTTTTAAAAATGGCTAACAAAAGAAAAAGACATCCAGCCTACTTTTTTTAACAGGCAGAACAAAGCCAGTCTCACAAGACGAACACTCGACTCCATGACTTCAAGACTGACACCTAGCATGGCAAGTAGCTCAGTGGAGGCTCCTCAGAGTAAGCAGAGTATTTCACCTGAACTGTTTAGCATCAAATACGACACCATTTACCTGATGCCAAGAAAATCACCACCAAGGGCATCTTTGAACAGTGTTTATTTCCCATTTTAGGTCAGCCTCCGCTGAAGTAGCTTGTGGATAATGTTTCTTCTTCTACGTGCATGTCATTCACTAGCTAACACACATGCAGAAGTTATTAAAGTCAGATTATTTTCTTACCATGTCCACTCCAACAACGTATCCTAAACTTTCGTTTCCTGGTAAGACATCACAGAATATAACTGTCCCATACTCTATACTCTCTCCTATCTTCAGAGAAACCCTGGAGTTGATCTCCAGAGGAGGAAGTTCTACCTGCATTGTGTCAACTGGAGCTGCATAGTCACTTTCCAGTTCATTGTCATCATCTTCCACCAGCTCCAGTTTGTCCAAAGCAACAAAAACCCCACAATCCTCATCACATCTGAAAAGCTGCTTGCCTTGGTATTGTCCATCAGTAAAGCCCTGACCACGACCTTCTTCCTAAGTGTCAGAGGAGGAAGAGGAAGGAAAAAAAAAAAAAAAAGAAAAAAATCACATAATATATTTTGTGAAAAACAGAGTACCAAAAAACCAGTAACATAATCCAGTGTTTTGGACAAATTGCACCAACAATTTGCCTGACGCACTATCGTTATTGAGAGAATTCTGTTGTCAGAACCTGTAGCAAATATACAAACTGTCTGTCTTCAGGGAATAAAGAGCAAGATGTCACTAGATTAGAGTAGCTGCAGGCAGAAGCCTTTATACTCAGAGAAGCATGTTTTCTTCAGGTGCACATTTTGCTTCAATCATCAAATTTTTGCCATATCAAGACAAGACTACTTCATGCTAGACATAATGCCAAGCATTCAAAATTTCCAGTTATATGCCATATAAAGTGAGATGATTTTCAGAAACATTTAGGCCTGATATTCCCTGAGGTTCTCAGTGGGAATTACAAAGAGTTCAGGAAAAGTTTAAAAAGGGTACTTTGAAAAATATACTTCAACAAGAGGAGAACTCTCCTGAACCTAATCCTTCAATAGCTTATGGTTGGCATTAATTTTGCAGAAATATCTCACAAGGAGCACAGAATAGATACATTCTCTATTTCAACTAGTTGCCATTGGACTTTTAGGAATCTACAAAAACAGCAGTCCTAAAATCCAACCCTGCATTTATGGACTGTATCCTGACACAGGAAAACAAAGTACTCAACAGAAATCTGAGAGTCACCATGACATTCAATCATGATATTCACCATGAAAGGGATGTAAGTATTTTTGTCCAGAGAAGTTGTGAATGCCCCATCCATGGCAGTGTTCAAGGCCAGGAGGGATGGAGGTCTGGGGCACCAGGTCTAGTGGAAGGTGTCTCTGCCCATAGCAAGGGGTTTCGACTAGGTGATATTTAAAGTATCTTCCAAGCCAAACCATTCCACGATTCCAGGAATTAAATTTTTCTGGGCTAGAGGACTCAGAGTATATTCAAGTTTTTCTGCCAGCCCATGCACCACATCAAGCTTCACTTAACATGGAGATTACAAGGCTGATGTGATATGGCACGTTCACATAAAAGTTATGAGAAGACTGAAGCTAACAGATTTTAGGGGTAATATGTTTTTGGAAAAAAAAATTATTAGGACTTCCTCTTTATACTGAAGATGTATTTAGCTCACCTCATGAAGTATATCTGATACTACTCCTTAGCAAGTAACTTACCAGCAACTCTACTCCAAAGTAAATCCCTGTTAGGGACCTTTCTTGCATTAAGGGTCCTCTGAAGCGAACAACTCCAGGATATTTCTCATCCCCTGATCTCAGCTGTACTCTAACAGGTGAGCCAATATCTATCTGGACACCTTTAGCTAATCTGCTTTTGCTTTTAAACAAACTGTATCTTTCCTCACAGTTAGTAATAGCCAGAAGCAACTCAGCTAGTTTTTCATTTATTTCTATAACATCCTTCTCATCCACAAACAAGATTGCATGAGGTTGTTCCAGAATCTTTAATCCAATCTGCAGTTTCTTGCCTTTACATGGAATATTTCTGGAGTGTGCCACAGAAGAACGGTCTTGAAAAAACTGCCCAATGCTACCTTTGGGCACTTTCAAGAGCTTTTGGGTCTGCTTGTCTATGACACTGCATTCTTGGAGAAGCAAGTAAAAGATCCTCTCTTCCCAATAGGATGAACTTGCTTTTTCTTGACTCCATAAGCCTGAATTCATTGTGATTAAAACTTTAAAAGCCGCACAGAAGTCTTCAAGAAAAATAAGCTCTTGGTTTATGTGCAGTGATCTTTCCAAATTCTACTGGAGGGTCCAATCTTTGTGAAACAATGCAATATTCATTTTGCAAAGAAACACATTCAGAGCAGAAAGCCTAGAATGAAAAGAAAAAAAAAAAACAAAATTGAATTAGGTAAGTACAGCTAGTCTTAAGTAAAATATAAAACAATTTAAATCTGTAACCAGACTCATTCCTCATACAGATCAGAGTTCAGCAAAATGCAAGGCAGTGATCACAGTCCCAGAACAGCCACTGTACTGCTGATCATAGACCTATTTACCCATTTCTGTTCCTTATTGCTGTGTATTTCATTTCCTTCTTTAGTTCCTTGGAAAAAAAGGGTTGTGGAAAACATTATAATGAAATGCAGAAAACAAAGAAAACCTAAGTGCAAATGAAAACAAATAAACCACCTGCTCTAGTTTACAAACAATATTTTAATGAAACTCTCCACTATAAAGCTCTTTTCCCATGCTTAGTGACTACTTATTTCTGACAAAGTGTACTGCATCTGTCATCCTGCATAACATTTTGATTTAGTGAAGCAGAAAATTGTGTTGACAAAATAGAGCAGCAGAAAATAGGGACTTTAGTAACTTATAACAGCCATTTCTTTAATAGAAATGGACAGTTCCAGTAATATACAATATATGAAAACCAAATTGTGTCAGCATTGCAACATGCAATTCTCAGAAAAAAATTGGAGGCTCTTATTTTTATGATTCTAGAAAGATAATTCACTTCAACAAAGTAAGAGATACCTCACTTTCAGTTATTAAAATACCATAGAGCAAACACCTTAGTTAAACATCATCTTTAGAAGTACAGTTTACAACCAATGAAGTGAAAAAAACCAATTTGAAAATAGTTCTTTGAACATGTGTCTACAGTTTTGATCATAGTGGATACATGAAGAAAGATCTGCAATACCGTAGAAGGATTTGCACTTCTAAAGATGAAAGCAAAGGGCAGTATACAAATTCAGAATGTATTGTCACAGAAATTTTCCTGTTCCCAATCTCTGATGCCAAAGTTTGCATTTAGTTAAAGTACAATCTCAATGACTATTTATACCTAAAGCAAATAATCTTTGTCCTTGTGCCTAGGTACCCTATTTCTCCACAACTTTGATGGCATACAAGTACCACAAAATCTATTGCTGTTTCTCCTACTCTGTTTGAACCCAGTTTCAGAAGCTATTGGAAAGCAATGAAACACAGTAGTCCTGTAATTATTTTCCTCAGTTTTGTTAAATAACCTGTCTGTTTAAAAAGATCTTTCCCCAAGGAAAAGCATAACTACAGACAACCTGAAATTTGGGCAGTTACATCTTGCAGTCCCTAGGAAGTCACACATCCCTGTGCTGCCTTGGAGGCTCCTGTACCATCCATTCAAACCTGCTTCTCCTCTGCTCAGATGTGACACGTGGGGGTCAGAGTCACCACCACACTTCCACACTGCTGCTGCAGCAGCTCAAGGAGTTCTGTGGCTTCATGTGGAATCTGCAAAGTGACTAACAGGAGTAACTCATCTGAGGGGCAGGATCCAGGCAGCTCCAGACCTCAGTGGAGGAAAGCCTGGTAGACCATCCATGTGTTTCCTAGCCAAAAAAATATTTTTCCTCACTTTCATTTGATACACATAAATGAGCTTTAATGTTTGTTGATGATTAACAAAAAAGTGGTGTGAGCATGGGACTGAAATAATTTATGTGGAAATTGATGATGAACACAGCAAAATTCCCCCCCTCCTGCCCCACATGGAGACATGATTAAATGACCATTAGTTTTTGTAAGTCTACTCAGATAGTAAAATAAGAGTTTCATACAAGTTCTGACTAGTTCTTTCCCTTTACTTTTTTCACACAATGGGGAAAAAAACCCTGTCTTATTCTTCATAGCTCCTTCTTATGTTCTCAAGAACACTTATGTTGTTTCAAGGGCTGATATACTTCACTTTACTTTCCTTTTTTTTTTTTTGAGCCATTCCACAAAGTTTCTCAATCCCCAGTAGACTGCAAACAAGTATCTCTGACATTACAGGGATCCTGATTTTTCCTACTTCATTTACAGAAATAATTAATTTCAATTTTAGTAGGTATGCATGGAAAAAATATATCAAAAGAGAAAGTCTGTTCAACAGCTTAAAAAAGATTGATTTTTTAAAAATAAGCTTTATCATATCTATTTTTAATAAGTATATCTTATTTGTACATCCATTGCTGCAACAATACAATCTTCACATGTTTAGTAGTAAAGAATTCAGTGTGGAAATTTCTCAAAGGCTGCATTTAGATTATGTAATAACTTTATGTGGTGTGAGGTCAGTCTTTCAAAGCCCTAGTCACCCATAGAAATGTTACTAAACCCACTGGCTATATTACCAAAAGACTTTCCTTCATTAAAGAGTTCATTGTCACTGTATAAAAACGTCTTCTTTTAAAAGCTTATCTACAACCACTGTCCCATACAGATTGAAAAGCCAAATACTCTTCTTTTAGAACAATAAGTGATAAATTAGTATTTTAAGAGTACAGAAAAGCTTGTTAAAAGGACATTAAGTTTTGGCAAAGTATCAAAATTGCATTTACATACACCACTGATCTTATGATTAATTTTTACAGCCATTTTCCATAGAATTTCGTGAGTAAAACAAAACCTTTGCTGAACAAACAGCATAGTCGTAACAGACTATGACCAGAATAAACTATTGTCACTACAGAGACATCTCATCAGAATAACAGTTTGCTCTGAAATTCAAGAACTCTGTTTCTACCCTGCAGGAGCTTTAGATGAACTATATAAAGATATTTAAACCAGCTATCGGGTTTCAGAATGAACACACGTCTGTGGCTCTGATTCAGAGTATAAAATGAAAAGGCTAAAATAAACTGTACAGTTTCTTTTAAAAAACTAACAGTTTAATACCAAAAATAATTAAACCATCTGAGATGCAAAGTTCTGCTCTTCATCAGCCCAAAACAAATTTTCACGGGAAGGTTAAAACTAGGAACGAGGAAATTTAGTTTCAGCTCAATGTACAGAGAATCACAGGTCGGCAATACAAGCCACGAGTGGAAGAGAAATAGAAACTGTTTCTCAAAACAGTGGTTGAAACAAGGTAATACAAAGATGTTCATACTGGCAACATGATTCCTAAAAGAAAAGGCACCAGCGCATGTATTCGGCTTTATAAATCTGATACAAACAATCCCCGCGAGGGGAAGAACAGCAATCATTCTCAAGGGCCAGAATGCTGTGGCGTTATCAGATTTACCCACACGGCCGCTCTGCACACACGCCGCGGCCAGTCCTCCCCAAAAAATAAAATACGTGTGCTCTCACATTCCGAAATGATACCGAATATCGTATTTCACTGGGCGCTCTCACGGAGTGTTTCACGGCAAGGCACGGCCGTGCGACCCACAAGGCTCCGTGCAAGGCTCAGCTTTTGAGAAGAATTATCCTCCCTCCCAAACCTGAGCATTTTCTCTCCTCCCCGGGCTGCTCTGCGCAGGACGGGGAAGGAAAGTCCCGAAACACTTCTTGAGTCGCCAACGCGCTGATGATTGAGGCTGAAGTGTCGGAAAGGCCCAGCAGGGCCCGCCAAGAGCGGAGCCACCGCCACCCCCAGCCCAGCCCGGCCCCGCCGCTGGGCCCGGCTCCCCCAACACCGCAGGAGCGGCGGCGGCCCGGGGCGACCGCCCGCGGAACCGGCCGGAGCGCGGCCTGAGCAGGCAGCCGCGCCGGCCGCGCCCCGCCTGAGAGCACCGAGCGACGTCCCGCGGCCGCCGCCGGCCCCGCTCGCTCCTCACCTCCTCCTGCCCGGCCCGGGCCTCCCGCCCGCCCGCGGGTCCGTCCCGGCGCCCTCACGCGCCGGCCCGGCCCTCTCCGCGCTGCCCCATCGCCGCCACGGCCGCGCAAAGAGCGCCCGCACACCCGCTCCTGCTGCCCCGGCAGACCCGCCCCCCTGGTCCTGCGCCGCTCCCGCAGCCAATCGCAGCGCGCCGGCGCCATCGCTGCGCAGCGCTATTGGTCACAAGCGCCGCCAGTCACGAGCCGATCCGGGGGTTTCCAGCGCATCGCGCTTGTATGAGCCGCAGGGGAGGGGGCGGATGGCGGAACACTCCCCCTGGGGGGCTCTGATTGGTCGCTCGGGACAGGGGGCGGGACTTCTGGCACTGCGGAGGCGCTGATTGGATAGCGCGCGCGTGCCCCCAGCGGCGGGGCGGGCACTGCGCCCCGGGGTCGGTGCGGGTGCCACGCCCCGGTCCCTGCCCTGCGCGGGGGCTGCGCTCCCTGAGGGCTCCGGGGCCTGAGGGCTCTGCTGCTCCAGGCCGCTGCGCCCGGCCCGGCCCGGCCCGGCCCGCTCTGGGCAGGGACACGCCCGCGGCCACCGCTGAGTCGCCAGCCGGAGTCGCTGTCCCTGGTGCGCGCAGCACGTGGGGGCGGGACAGGCGGCAGAGACATCGCGGTGCAGTCAGGAACCTCCCGGTTAACCACAGGCCCTCCGTGTGCGCTTGGCAGGAGGCAGGAGAGGGTTCGGCCGTGCCGGTGCTGGAGGGGCGGCTCCCCCTGCACAGCCCCGACCGTCCCGTGCCCTGAGCTCGGGCTGGTTCCGAGCGTCCCGGAGCAGCAGCGGCCGCAGAGGTCCCAGAGCCGCTCGCCGGTGTCAGCCTTCGGCCTGGCTTCAATACCCGCTTCTGAAATATTTTTACTCCCGAGAAATTAAAGTAATGCTGCTGAATATTGCATGTAATAAAAGCCAAGTGTAGTTCCTCTTTAACCGACCTACTTTTGATTGTGCCTGTCATCTGAATGCTGTGCTATTCTATCCACTTAGCAACTTCCACTGTTCCCCTTATTCTATCCACTGCTGTTTATAAAGAGTGAGCTCTGCTTAAATTATGAATGAGAGAATGAACTCTGGAATAGAAGGGAGTTTCTCAACAGGACAGTTAGGTTTAAAGGCTCCATTGGCGCATTCAGCATTTAAAAAAAAATATATCTTAGAGAAGATTTGTTTTTATTTATGTAGTATTCTAAACTAGTGCTTTAAATTTTAAAATATTCCTAAAGTTTTGCACTTTTGGAAGTGGACTTCCTACAAAGAAGCATCTTTTAAGGATACAGCATTTGATCATGTACCTCAGGAGGCTACAGTAATATTGGCACATAAATCCTGGCTTCTTAGCATCTGTAGCATTCCCTTAATACATGTTTTGATGTAATTTAGTAACATGTGCAGCTCAACATTAGCTAAAGGCTGTTCCAGTTAATCCTGATCCCCATAGCTCTCCAGAATCCAGACACAGTCAGTGTGCAGATCGTGTGCAGCCCCAAATCAGGGTGGAGTGCCCGTTTCTAAGCTCTGAAGCACTGTGAGTCACAACCAAGGTTTTTGCTAGGGAGGTGGCAAGGCAGAACAGGGGGTTTTATTTTTGTGGGTATGTGTAAGATGGAAAGGACACAGACACCAGCAGGAGTTTTTTGGGAACTCCTGAGGAAACAATGAAATTCCATCTACTGTGGAATGAATGCTCACGCTAATTATTCCACCTTGTTCCTCAAAAGAAAAAGTACATTTCAAAGTCTCATTTAATTTTTAAACCATAAATAGCATTGAAAATATACTGTACTAAACACTATACTAAGAATGCCTTCCTCATTTTGCAGAAGAGCACACAGTAACCCCAAGCCATGCTCTGCTGATCCTCAAGGTGGCTATCTACACACAGCTGCTGCAGCCTCTGCTTGTGAGCTGCCTTTTATGCTACTGCAAACTGCATTAACATGTCTGCTATAAATCCTGTTATCCCGAATTTCCTTATGTTTACATTTTGCGTATAAATAAATCACATGTGGAACATGGCTGTAAGAATTACCCAAAGTAAACTATAATTATATGTGAGAAGAAAAGGGGACAGACACATTACGAGCATAAAATGTCAAACTGCTTGATAGGAATGACTACATGTAGTGTTCCTAATAACTCACAACCACGTATTTTTAAATATTCTGTATTCCATATAATTATGCACTTAAGCCTCGATGAATTCAGCAGGACACATGACCAACATGGCCCATTAACAAAGCCTGTCATTCTGCAGACAGAGCAGTGCTTGTGACATCTAACCCAAGTTAATATCCTATTGACCCACTGGGCTTGCACACAGCTCCGTGTCACTGACAGACCACAGATGAAAGGCAGGCCAAGACTGCTGTTTACTCTAAAGCTCCTTCATACTCCTTTAGAAGTATAAAGGAGTTGTAAAGTGATAACAGGACTTTGGCAGTGTACAATGGGCCTGCTACATCTCTTTTATGTTGACAACCCTGTCAGTAACACCAGCACGAGACATTTGCCATTAAACAGCAATGATTTCTTTAAACTACACTCTTGTTAAGAGAGACATGTTTTGTAATAATGAAATATGGTAAACAAATTCCACTTCCAAATGACACAACACTGTACAATTACGTATTATAACATAGCATGAAACAGAATTTTGTGCTGTGCCAGGATAGGAGTATGGTATTAATTTATCACAGCATTGCCCCAAAAGTGCAGAATATTCATCAAAACAGATGATTTTTTTTCTGCTAATTCAAACATAGAAATGGCTTGTATTTATCCAGCTGCATTAAAAAAACAGAGAGGAAAGGTTCTTGTAGAAGTATCAAAGACAATATGACTGCATTTTCTAAATATTAGTTATGTGATAGAAAGGGACTTGGATAAATATGTCAGGTTTTTCTGCCTCCGCTTGTTTGTTTAGGGCTTTTTTAATCATTATCTACTGTTCTAATGAATGATTTAGTAAAATAAATAATGTTAATCATGTTTAGCTAAATAGTTTGGGGCTTGAGATGGAAAAGCAGCACAGACTGAGGTTGCCTGAAGATGCCCTTCTTAGGGCAGAAGCTGAAGAGTATTTTGTAATAGGGATATTACAGCTACATTCTTTAACAAGAATAAGACTTTGCTCTGCCTGTGATAAAATGCCAATAAAATCTGCCAGAAAACTGCAGTTCATATATGACATTGGTTTAGCTCCCAAGTTTTCCAGCTGATACCAGCTCTGTAGTCTATGGTTAAATATTGTATTTGTCAGGATTTCTGTAATCTGTCTGATTGGGAAAATTGGAACTGCCCAGATCAGAGTATAAATCAAGGCACAATATTTGACACTGGGGCAGGAGTCCCTTTTGGCTCTTTATCTATCAAAAGCACGCAGCCTTCCAATAGTGGCAGACATCCTTTACATGGCATCACAATGCTGGCTCATCATTCTGCTAGTCACCAAGTTTTGGCCATAAACTTTCCGGTTGTTCTTCTCAAAATTATTCAATTCATCTTAAATGGGTATGGAGGACATAACTCATATGACAACCACCTTTTATGCACTGCACTGTTATGGTTTTAACCTTGCCTCATTCCTGCATTATTGCAGAGCACACTTTTCCCATATCCCTTGGCAGGTGCTTTTTAACACCATGCTCTTTATGTCTGACAAAGTCAGTGCTTTCACAGAATACAAACTCAGAGTCAGCCACTGCATCAGGATCCCTTTTCCATCCCTGACAACACGAGAAAATGCTTTTCCATTAAAATTTACCACAGTTTTATGACTATTAAGGTAAATTGATAGTGTAAGTGAGCTTACCCATCTCTCAGAATGCTTTGCTGCCATTGTGAAAATCTTCTTTTCTACTGCTAAATCTTTACATAATATTTGACTGTTTGAAGCGTAGCTGAAAAAAAAAAATATTAATTACGCATTCTGCTAGCAAACAACACTGTGCTGTGTACTGCAGTGTGTTTTGCATGTGCTAATCAAGTAGACACTTAGGAAAGTAAAAAGCTGCCAGACCAACAGCACTAGGTCCCAGTGAAGGGTGAGGTGCTGTTTGGAGCAAACCTGAGCTCCTGGGAACAGGATGAGGAGTAGCAGCCTGCCAAACCTGCTGTGGATGTCACAGCTCCTGGGCATGAGGAACACCCTCAGGAACCAGCTGTGACCATAATAGCTGACTCTACTGAGGTAGGCAGAAGCCTTGTGGAACACCCTTGATTTGTCAATATAATAACACATTTCATTTCTTTCGATCATCTGGGTTAATTTTACTAGAACTTACTTATTCTGCAATAATTGCAAGTAGAGATCACACTTAATGTACTGAAGAAGGTACTTTGTTCTTTTGGTTTTGCTTTACCAAGAGCAGGACAATAGCGTTAAGCATCACAAAATAATACACTGCTTTTTGGCAACACATAAATTAACTGATTCTGAATTCAAAGTTTAGATACATCTGTAAACTGTCAGCATGAGTGAAATACACTGAAATCTCCCTTGGGTTTTGCTCACAATTGCAACCAAACCCATAAATCTAGATTTAGAGGAATGAGAGTAGTGCCAGAAACCCATGCCTTGTCTACACTTAAAAGAGTTGGCTGGTATAGCTACACCTTAGAGCTGAATTGGCAAGCACAGATTTCTTTTCGGGTGTAAGTCAAATCACTTTTCTCATGGAATATGCTAAAGTGGCTGAAGGAATCTGCCAATATAGCAGCACCTACTCCAGGGCTTTTGCCAGTGTGGCTGTAGCTGCATGCAAGGGATTTTTCATCATTCTGACAGCTATTTTGGCAAAACTCCTACATTTAGACCAAGTCCAAGTTAAAGTTGGCGTTGTTTTATGTTGTAAATAAAGCAGAAGAGAAGCATTACCAGTTTATTGCCCTGGTTTTACATTATTTTAAATTGTTTGTTCTAAAGGAATGTGTGGGGCAGGGTCCATGTGGTCCTTTGGATGCTTGCCTCCCACATTTGTGCTGCATTAAAATTGCATGGTTTTTCAATGACTGAACTTTGGCAGAGGGGAAACTTACCTTACTAAAAAAAGATAGTGTCTGTATTATTTACCCAAGAAATGGCTATCCTGATGATTTAAGGCAAATTTCCAAACTGAAGTGAGCTCCAAAAGGAAGCATTTGGGCCAAAGGACATGTGGATTAATACATAATTCTTCTTCATTTTGTCCTCAGTTCAACAATGAATGTAAGCACATAAAGGATTAATTTTAGGCACACTCGTAAGCCCATCTCAAGTTTAGTAATCATGTCAGATATGATAATGCTCCTATTTGAATTTTAATTGAGCAGATATTTGAAATTAATCCTGTGTTCTGCACTATGCAGAATCAGGATTTCTGTCAGAAGCGCGAGTTTACACAGAGCAAGGCTGTTTGTTGTGATGCCATCTGCATTTTCTTTCCTGAACTGGATGTTGAGCCCGTATTTTTAAAGACATCCCAAGGGGCATTATTTTTCCACATAAGCACATTTTACGTCCTTTAGCTCTTTCCCCCCCTAATCTTTTGCTCGGAGTTGTTTTGGCTTCAGCAGCCCGTGCAGAGGGGTCTCAGGGTTGCGCTGTTCGCAGCCGGGGTGTGCCCGGTGCCCGGGGATGCTGCGCTGGGGACGCACGGCGGGGTTCATGCGCAATCGGCCGGGGGGACGGGGAAGTGCGAGCTAACCGAGCCTCCTTCCTTCCTTTTTTGTAAGAATGTGCCCTCTACAAGAAGGCACAGACATCTTTTCCTGCCGTTCGGGCTGTGCCTGGCCTCGCTCGGAGCTCTCATGTGCCACAGCTAAAAGAACTCCGCCGTTGCCAGCTCCGGGGTCCAGGGCTGCTTAAAACTCAGCGGAGGAGCCGGAGCAGCACTTACCCCAAACGGAACAGGGTGAGTTCTGCTCAAGATAAAATCCTGTCATTTGTTGCAGGGGGGTTGTGATGTTTTGGATTTTTAAATTTTTTCCCCTTTTAATACGGAAAAACAAGTAGTAAAAAAGTTAAAAGAGCTTGCGATGAGTTTTAGCTGTGAAAAATGAAACTGTTTACATGAAATGCAGTTGGTGGTCAAGGTATGTATATTCGAGGCAGAAGACCCGTGTGTCAACATCCACTTATGTTCTTCAGTTTGCAAGTGTGTTATGTATACCAGTAAACCATGCTTTAAAATAATATATATATACATATGTATATGTATATTATACACATATATACTCACGAGTATAAAACTATGCACATGCAAAGATTTTTTTCAATGTAAATACAATTTTTTTTTACAAAGTTATCCCAACTTATAACGAACAATTTATAACCAAGAAAAAAGTTGTCATTTAAATCTGTTTGGCCATTTTCACATTCCTTGTTTAATCTACTATATATCCTCTTGGGAAAATCTGCTGTGATTTTCAAAAGACTGAGCAGCTAAACAATAAGTAAGTGGCTATTCTTCAGGTTCAAAAAGCAGATCATGAGGTGGACTGAAGAACAGTAAGAACTTTCACTCCAAGAATAAGGGCTTCCATGATGCTTTCATTAAGGAGGATGACAACATCTGTACATTTGCTTGTGCAAGCCAGCCAAAGGAAAGGTTTCTGTTAGAGGAAAGTGGTTTGCACTTCCATTATTTCCAGTGGGGAAAGTAATTTCTTTTCTTTTTATAACCTTACCGTTTGCCAGAAATCAAAAAGTCTGCTGAAGGAGTTTCCTCACTCTGTATCCAGCATTGCATAACTGTGGTAAAGTGGAGGCAAAATGATATGTAGCAACAATCTTTCTAAACCCTCCCATTACTTAATAACCACTGCTTGGGCATTATTTTAGCAGGGTTTCTTGTAAAACTATATTGTTCTGTTATTTGGTTTTCACTTGTTGGCTGGACTGTGAGCAACACTTCATTCGTGCTAAGGGAACACAGCACCTTGGCAAAGTTATTAGGATGTTCTTAGAACTTTTTCAACTACTCATATAACACAGTGATGTAACAGGTAGGTTTTGTTTGTTTGTTTAAAAAAAAACCCCAACAAAACAAAAAAACATCATTAAATGTGGAGATATTTAAGCAGCAGAATGGCCAACCTGGTCTGTGGTGTAGCAGTATACTGTATTAAGTATTTTGTTAATACACGATAAAATAGTGGTCCTAGAACAGATCTAATATAGCACAGTATATGTAGGGTAAAAGAATGAGTAAAAGGAGAATACTTGTATAATAATTAGAAAATTCAGATCTCCTTCCACCAAGCCATTGTCAAAGTCAGTTGTTTTGTTTTCACAGTATAGAGACAAGTCTCTGGAAGGAACCTAAAACTGTGAAATATGATAAAAACTTTATACTATTTTAGATATTACCGTATTTTTCCCTGCAGGTTGTGATTAAGAACAGAAAATAAGTTTTTGAGTCTTGAGAACAGTAAATTTTAGCAGTGTAAGAGAAGCAGGGTGCTGGTTACACTAATTATCTCAAAGATTTTTAGTTCATCTGAGCTCATACTTGCAAGCTTGAGGGCAAAATACAAGAAGGAAGAAATCTGCTCACATGGATGTTCAGGACAAAATTCTCATAGTAAGAACAGAGTTCCCCATCTAATCTTATTCAATGTAATTTATGGTTTTTTAATTTGATTTTAAGCTGCCAGAAAAAATCGAAACACTTTCACTGGTAACAGTAATGGGGATGGTTCTTTACTATGTAGATATTTCTATTTACTACTTTAGTTTTTATGAAGTTGCATTGATACAAGTTCACAGAGAACAAAGAATAATAAAAAAAAATTACCAAACTGGATCCCTTAAAGGTGTGGTACTAAGTCATGGGGTTTGTAATTTTTCAGTGATAGCAAGCAATGGACCAAGATTCACACTGCACAGCAGAAAGGGAACTGTTGGAAGCTGTAAGCAGAATTACTACATCTTCTACCACAAGTCCATCTGATGAAGAAGAAAATCAACCCAAAGCTGAAATTTCATGTCAAGTGACGAAAGAAAACCCAGAAAAATATGACATTCAAGGTTGATGCTATCCTTTAATTTTGCTTCTCATCTAGCTGTTTATGCTGTTAATCTTTGTATTAAAAACTTTGCTTATTTATTGCAGCAGTGGTTCAAAGCTGTACTGCCATACTCCACTGAAAACAAGCCTTGATTACAGTTGTAGTAATAATGTAGCAATAGTGAAACCAATGCTCATCCTGGTGGGTATATACACACACAGAGGTCTCCTTTCAAATGCATGGTGCCTAAAATGTATCACAGATTTAATTTCCACACCAGGAATGAAAGTGGTGATCAGATGGCTGGTCTTGGGAGTGCACTTTCTGTGCATCACCAAATCTGAACTTCTTGACAATATCAGCAAGGACACCAAACTGAAGCTAATCTCAAGCAGGCAGCTCTCATGCCTTTAAAGAAGCAGCACTGAACATTTACCACGCCTAAGATTGCTCTCATCTCTTATTGAATAAAATGCTATGCATAACTCAAAATATATATAATCTCATCAAGACTTTAAGTCTGGAAGGATGTCATAAAAACCACCTCTCCTAGGAAATAGATGCTTTGTAGGGGTGGAGCCAAACCCCCAAGGCCCTGATAATTGAAACTATATGGTCAAATGATTAAGAACATGTAAAAGTGGGGCCACTAAAAGAGTACTGTGGTGCCTTTACAAGTCTATTTCTGCACCAACTCTTATCTTACCTTTCAATTGTGCTCTTTAACCTCCATTGGCAGAATGTTAGCTACATCCTCGATTAGAAACTGGGACCAGTGTGCCCACCGAGATACAATTTTTCCATTTATTTTATCCACTTTGCTAGCCTATGTGCCACCTGATGAAATCTATTGTCAGTAGATTTCAAAGACAGAGAAATCACCTTTTTGAAATGCTACATCAAATTCTCCTTTAAGCAAACTTTCCAACCAGCTGTCCCATATTTTTTATATATGCACATATATATATACATGTGTGTGAGTGTGTGTATAAGTAACTGGGGGAAGAGAGAGAGGGGAAAGGAGGGAGGTATATAAAATATTTGTGGCTGAACTCTGCCATCAGTTCAGCTACAAAAAAAAAAAAAAGAAAATGTGAGAATTCCTCCTTCAGCTGAGCTGGTTATCCAACTTTGAGGTTAGAATATTCATGTTTTCTCAGCTTTCTCCTATTACCACACAAACCCCATATTTGAGTAGGGTCAGTTTTTGAATATAAGTCTGAATTTGCAGCTGCATTGTATTATCTCATCCATTTAGCAATAAAGAAGCCTGGAGAAACATCTGACTCAAAAGCTCAGTCAATGTTTCTTAGGACCACTTCTGGGGTGATGAAGCAAATCTCCTGCTCAGATTGTGCCCTAGGTTCCAACCCTGACATACAATATTTCGTGACAATATGTTCTCTACAATTTAGTATTCTGCAAGTGATATATTTTCTTTCAAAATTTCAGACCCTAATAGCTTTCCTCAAAGCATCTTCTCCTGTCTATTAGCAGTGAAATCACTTATTTTATCAGTCTTTAGGTCTTGCTGTTACAACAACAGAAAATCTAGGCTGTCTTTTCACAACAAATACGTAAGAATTTTCTTTCCAAATGCAAAAAATATAATCTGAATCACTAAATCTATTGGTTTTAGATTCCAGTGCAACTCTAAGTCCCAACTCTTCAATGACCACTAAGGAACTTCAGGAATATTGGAGGAATGAAAAACGCCAGTGCAAACAAATCAAACTCCTTTTTGAAATCCCATCAACCAGAATTGTAGAGCACCACTTATCGAAATATGTGGTAAGCTAAGAAATGAATATGTAAGAAGATCATTAATTTTTATTCACTCTAGAGGGGTCTGCACAGCACACAACAGGCCTCACTCATGAAAGCCTCACCGAGGGCCAGGTTTTGCAAGCCATGATCACACTGAATAGAACCTGTTCTCACTGATTGTATGGGCCTGGCTGGTGGAATCTGCATCTGAAAAAACCCTCTGGCAGTTCACAAAATACACTGCAGTGGAAAAGTATTATCAAACAAATTAATATCTTGAGTATCCTTGAAACACAGAGTTTTGTCAACATTAAGGAAATTCAGGCAAATGTAAAAATATCTGTATATTTACACTTCTCCTGAGATAGCCAGCTGTGGCAGCTGCAGTGCATTTGTAGAACTTCCACATCAGATGTTTCTCTCAGCACAAGTGCAGAATCTTTTGATGTTGACAAAGTCTAAGACATCCTCGAGCTAGATCACTTGGGATTGTTCCCCTTCTCTACTTGGAGCTCCCTTAGGTGGCTCCTAAGAAAAAATATTTCTGTCGTATTTTTAAGAGGAAACATTAGTATGAGGAGTGGGAACAACCAAGCAGGTTGGGTTTTTCTATCTTTTTTCACAGTACTGACACTTAGTTTTTATTTCTGATTCTGCTTCTGGCCTTCAGAAGGACTGATCTAGAGTAAGTACCTTTTAGTACTCCTGTGAAATTCAGATAGGGATGATTTCCTTGTTTGCTACAGTCTGTGAGAGCTGTAGATGAAAAATGCCAAGAATCAGCATTGCTGATACTGGATGATCCAGT